>NC_056047.1:20593487-20893487 GCF_004379255.2 Salvia splendens | reverse complement strand
AGAGTTTCTTGCTAAGTCCACTCTTGGAATTCGAAATATGTTAATTAATTAAGTCTATAGCAGACATTAATTAATTAATGGATGTTTCCATCTTAAGCGCGGGAAATGAATCAAATGCAATTAAAGGAAACCCAGAATACTTGTAATTTCGGATTTGGAAGGCAGTGCAATATTACTTTTGTAGTGGCTGCTAGTAATATTCCAATATAAGCTTATATTAAATTGTGGGTTCAATTTAATTAGTAAAAAGCTAATTGGGTGAGGCCTATTCCAAATTCTTCCTTAGATCCCTGACTGGGCCCAATATGTGACTTATATAAATAGGAGAATAAAAGAGACAGAAAACATAACAATTTATTATCAAAATTTTCGTCCCCCTCTAAAGAGAGAGCTCGAAATTTGTGCCTCTTCCGTGAGCTGAGTTCTGTCTTCCATTATTCGAGTCCTAGTACGTTGGTGAGATTTGCCCACACAAATATCAGCGTATAGTCCGGGACACCTGTCAGAAGATCCGAGGTCTTGTATTGAAGATCTTCACGTGGAGACGGAGCAAGCCATCATCGATTCTTGATTGAATCAACAAGGTAAATTGGCTAATTCCGTAGTAAGCATGTTTTAGGGATTTTATGTGCTAAAGCATGTTTTAATTCAAGTTATGAGCATGATACATGTGATAATTACGTGAATAGATTTTGTCTAAATTATCTGCTAAATAGATCAAATTCATGTGATCCGTTTTGAACGCACGCTTCCGCTGCCAGCCCCTTCACTCTTACCATCGAGCACCGCCGTGCCGAAGAGCAGGGCGACATGACGCTGTGTGATTCGCTAACGGCAATGCCGTTGGCTTTTTTTTAATTAAAAAATTATAAAAATAAGATTTTAATAAAAAAATATTTTCCTACTTCCCAATAAAATATATCCATTTTTAATTTATTTTTCATTATTTTTACCCCTAAATTCACATTTTTTTCTATAAATTCCCCCAGTTCTCGCTCCATTTTTTCCGCCTCCACCCCCCACCAACACGTTGTGGGCCATTTTGTATCAAACCACTAACGTTGATACGTCTCTGATGACTCCCCAACAATTAGATGGTCATCATGCAATGATAGCAGCCCTCCGACAACAATTGGGGATACCGCCATCGAACTAGTCTTCTTTAAATTTCCACGGATGTAATTTTTATTTTTTAGGATTTTAATTATGTAATTTTTTTTATATTTGTAATAGTAGTTCGGGTATTTTTAATGCATTTTAATATTATGGAAATGTTTTTAGTAATTGAAGTATTTGAAGCATTTAAATTGAATAATAGAATGGTGGGACCCTTGAGCATGCTCTCGCGGAAGAGCATGTATGTGAGTGTTGTGCTATTGCGAAAGAGCAAGGAGTAAAAAATAATAAAAGTGGGTCCGGGTCCATGGCAAGAGCATGAACGTGGATGTTCTAACGAAGTACTGCATTCTTACCAAATACAATAATTAACTAATTTTAATATTTTACATATAATATAAAAATATTAAACAAATGTATCTATATTACCTAATAATTCGTGTTTAGTATATATTTTTCTAACCTAATTAATTAGTTCTAATATTTATAAGTTATAGTATATATTTACTTATAAGTTGTTATATATACAATGTATATAGTATTTATTTATTATTATTATTATTATTACATTCACTTAATTTCAAAATATTTTATTACTCACTAAATTTTTATATAAATATACATATAACTACATTTAAATTTTGATATATTTGTATAATATATTTTGATTATATATGTACACTTGTTACAGTATTCCAGTCCGACCAGTTGAACCGTGAATCAATAGCTTCGCCGATTCACTTATCGGCCTAGTTTCTAAAACATTTAATTTCTAACTTTAATGGTAGGTATTTTCATTTACCCTTTAAATTATTTGACTTTACATAATTATATGGAGTAGTAAAATTGTTCTATTATTCATTCAATAAAATTTATTTTAGTTGAATGTAGTTTTTCTAATAATTAAATTATTAGTATCTCTTTTATCCTTTACATTATTCTACTTTTAGTATTGCTTATATAAATGAAAATTTGTTACTTACTACTATTTTTTTTACTACAATACACTCAGAAAAGTAACATTATTTTGTAATTTAAGGTATTTTTATTTATATGAATACTTTAAAATTAAATATAGCAAAATAATTAATAGAAAAAGTTTGGCAGGTGCCTTCCTTTTTTACCGCTTGTGCAAGCATAGCAATTCGTTTTTTTGCTCAGATATTAATTAAAGTTAAAGTTAAAAGCAGAATTTCTCAAACTTAGAATTACCAAATCTGGAAATTAAAAAAAAAAACCTATTTTGATAGCTTAAATCCTACTCCCTCCGTCCCACTATTCCGTCCCACCATAAGTGATTAATTTCATTTTTTAACAAAAGACAAAACTTTAACTCTCCTTTACTTTAATCATTCTCTCTTACTTTATTCTCTCTTTATCTTTCTTATTTTTCCCCTCTCATACTTAATTTTCCCCATTTTAACTTAATATATATTATTTTCTTAAATTCCGTGTCCAAAAGAAATCCATCACTTATGATGGGACGGAGAGAGTATATACGTAATAAGCCTAAAAGAAAAAAAATCCTTTGAACACATCTAATTCAAATATATTGATGAAAATAATAGTACTGTAGTATTACAAAATATTTTCTCTGTCCAATTAAAAATGAGATGTATTTTTGGATTGTCCCATTTAAAATAGAAACAATATTATTTCTACTTTTTCATCTTTCTACTTTATTTTTTTCCTCGTGAATTCACAAATAACACTATATAAAATCTCGTGCCGAAAAGTATGATTCATTTTTAATGGAAGGATAAAGTAGGAGTTTGTTATTGTTTTGCTCGCCTAATTTGTTCTCCTCTAATCAGTACACGTGTCATAATAGTTAAACACCATTACATAAATTCGGTAATCACTAGTACTTTTTTTAAGTTCCAATCAAGTTTTATTGCTTCATTGTTAGTGTTGTTTCTGTGGCACCTTTAATTTGGATTAAAGCCAATCATAGCAATGACATAAAACAAATAAAGAAACGAATGTTAATTGTTAGGTATGTTTGGTAGTTAAGGTTATACTCATTCCGTCCCACAAAAAGAGTCACAATTGTTATAAGCACGAATTTTAAGAAAGATAAAGAATAATACATTGGAAAAGTTAGTGGAATATGAGACCTACTATTTTATATTAACTTTATAATAAAATGTGAGTGAAGTAAGTTAATGGAATGTGAGATCTACTTACCATTTATACAAAAGTGAAATATGACTCTTATTGTGGGACGGACCGAAATACCAAAATGTGACTCTGTAGGACGGAGGGGAGTAACCACCAAATTCATTCGCCACAATGATTTATAGTACTATTTCTGTCCCAATTAAGTTGAATAAACATTTGGAAACAGAAATTAAGAAATAATGTTGAATGGAATAAATAAAAGTACAGTAAAACAAAAAGAGGAAAAATATAGGAGAGAAATAGAGTAAAGTAAGAGTGATTAGATGTTTTATTTTTTGTAAAAAGAGAAATGATTCAACTTTGTTGAAATGTCTCAAAAAGAAATAAGTATGCCTTAATTCAGTTAGTACACATGCATCACTATATTTCGATTCAGTATTAAATATGGATACTTAAAATTCAAGATTACTCCTCGTGTCCCCTATAAATAGAAACAATTGAAACGATATGAATTTTAATGCAAAATAGGTAAAGTAAGAGAGAGATATAAAGAAAAGTGAGTTAGTGGAAAATAGATTTCATCTCAGAGAGAATATACAACATCTATAGGATAACTTCCATCTTGAAAGTTATGAGTCATCTTTATAAGATATCTGCGATTTCTCTCAATTGCTAATCCAATAAAGATCTTGTTGTTTCTTCAACAATTTCTGATCTCTAGTGGACCTCTCAGTAGGATTCGAACCCAGACGAAGTTCTGACCATCTATCAGAGAAAAAAGAACGAACCGATCTTGTAGGATTCCCAAAAAATTCTTTAATTATTATTATAATAAAAATGAATTTCTAATTTATACAATTACATAGAAATTTCCTAACGAGAAAGTTTCTACTTTTAGAAGACAAACAAAATAAAAGAATTTTTATTTTTAGAAGACCGGACGAATATAATGCAAAAGAGTGGAAAAACTTTCTTTTACTCTGTATAATTTGCAAATTAATTGCACATGGGAGCACATGGGGTGGGACTAAAATCCCAGCCATCAAATGTTACATCCAATACAATATACACACATATTTCGCACCTACGACGCATGTTATTGCTTTATTTAATTGAAATGGGAACTCCAATAATTAAAGAAAACTAAAAATATTGAGAGAAGAAAATCATTGATTCTATCGAATTCTTTAATTTCAGCAAATGAAATACTACTATTATACAGTTAATACAGTTAGTTTCTGCTCATCTCAATTCTTTGATTGCATCAAATGAAAAATATATCAGTTAGTTTCTTCTCACCCCAGAATATGAACCCAGATTGAAACCACATCAACTGCTACATTCTTAGTAACAGAAAAGGTGTAAAGACTTACATCAGACAGCCGAAAATATACCGCATTACGCTACATCTTATTGAACTCGTAAGGGTGCTTACAGAAGCCCGAGCGCCTTCAGCTGATTAACGTGCTCGGAGGGGAGAGACGGTGGCGACCAATCTCCATCGGTCATCTCATCGTCAACATCCTCCACGACGTATTCCTAATCGAAGCAACGTAGAAGCACGTTCAGTAGGGAAAACGGGAAAACAACGAGCTTGATGAAGAGATGGTAGACATGAGAGAGCTCACCTTTGTAAGCATTCGCTTGGCGAGGATGTGGTAGTGCCGTTGCCAAATCCTTTGCCCGACCATGGTGGCGACGAGGATAGTGTAGAATATGCCGATGATGGTGAATAAACCTAGCACTACAATGGCGACTACTAACAGTATTGGCAATCCGGCTTCACCAGCGCCTCCCAGCCAACCGCATTCACTGGCCGCTCCAGCGCAGCTCTCGAAGCATGTGGTGCAATCAGTCCACATGCAAAGAGTGCCGGGTAAATGGCAGTCGGCACATACACTGCAAAAAATAGAAGACGACGACAAAAAAAGTTATTTTAACAACCCATTCTATTGCACAATACCTGCCTCCAAATAGATTACATACCCTGGATGGCAACAAGAAACGCACAATTCTCGACAAGGCTGAGCAAGATCACTCCGCACTCTTCTGTCGTAGCAAGTTATAAAGCAACCGGATAAGCCCAGCAAAGCGAAAAATAATAATGCCCCTGCCAAAAATAAATTGGGGTTGCTTAGACATATTAGCATCAACATCTATGCCTATGCATTAACTAATAAATCACAGTTAAAGGATAGATATGCTCCAAAAAAGTGTGTGCTGATATATGCAAATGTCCCAATTAGTGCTACAATAAAACATGCATTCATTGTTGTATGAAATGAAACCATAGGTTTTACATCGAACATAAATGTGATCAACAGGACTGAAATCCAACAATTGAAAAACTAGTAGCAGTGGATGATAATTGAAACAGCTAGTTGTCGAATGACGCAGCCAGCAACAATCAACAGTCCATTTGATCAGAAATGTAACTAAAAATCTTAAGATATGTAGATAAAAGCAAATATACTTCATTAAAGTAATCAAAAGCATATAAGATTTGCACCATTGCAATTGAGGTGCTTCCTTCAATTCACAGCAATCTTGTCTTACAATAAACATGTCTATATTTCAAACATCGGCTATATATAGTCAACCATGCAATTAGGTATCTTTCAAAAACATAATCTCATGACTTTGTGGAGGAAATTTGTTCAATTACAAAAGCACCAACAAATTATATATAATAAAACAATTCTTTCATTATCATTGTGGACAAGAAATATTTTACCACATATGTAGTAGAAACTCAGTTCACTGTCGAAGACCCAGATGTGACGAAGCCAAAATTTCTGATAACGATCTATAAGATACATTGAATATGCTAACAGACCAATAACCTGTAGCAAGTAGCATGACTGTCATGATCGTCCATTATAAGTCTTAACCACACCCATCCTCACACACTCACAGTAAAAAACTTTAGATGCATATAATCAAAGACCTACCAGTTGCACAGAGAAAAAGATAAACAAAATATCTCTAGTGACAAAAAATCGAAACTTCAATGTCCGCCATTTTCTATCAGCAACACCGTGTACTCTTATATAATACGGAGCCTTGCAAGTCGTGCAATGAGCAAAGGCAAACCCTTCCTGCAGGACAAAGGAAATATATTAACACCCTCCTATTCAAACACAAAGTTTGAGGTTCACATGACACAAGTAGGTTGAAACAGAAACCTCAAGAACTAAAGAACAGCAAGAACAATGATAAAATTCACCACAGGAAATTATAAACCAGCAGAGAATAACTGTGATCCCCTAAAGCCCTAAATTAAGAACCTCAATATCTTCGCATTTCATCTTCAAAAAAGAGCAATTATTTATCGTAGAAACATTTCCACCCAAAAATCGAAAATAAAAGGATATAACTGCTGCATCGGAATAAGAAAGAAACTGACATTTGCCGGAGAATCAACAGAAAATGCAGCAAAGCCACATTTCAAACACGATTTATATCCAGAACTAAGAATACAGATTTTACCTTCACGGCACGCCAATGATCGAGGCATTCCCGGTGAACGTACTTTGATGTGCCTTTGCACTTGCAAGGAGCAATAAAATCCCTACCTGATCACAACAACAGTTGAGAGAGTCTCAAACCATTTTATCAGCCACAATTCAACTAGATCAGCTATATATACAATGATGCCCAAATTTGTAACTGCATTTCACTTATCAATTACACAAGCTTTTTTCGAAAACCTCACAGCTAGAAAGCAATCAAATTCGCAGCAAATTGCACGCCACTTTAACGAAAACACACACACACACATACACAAACACAAGATGAATTTCATGAATCATTCAAAGCAAGACGACTTTTTTCCACTGTAAAGAGAGCCAGCAGGTAGAAATTAAGTAAAAAAATTAGGGATTTGGACCAATTTACCGTCAGTTTCAAGGCAAATTCGGCACTGAATTTGCTCATCGGGGCCGGCCTCAAGGTCAATATCGGAGGGGGCGGCGATCAGCGGCGGCGCGACCAGCGGTAAGGAATCCGATTGCTTGCCGCTCATGTTTTACACAATTTTCGACGGTAGAATTCAGCAATTCGAATGAAATTTCACAAGGAGGCACCCAAAAAAAACCCCTTTTGAAATTCGCATGCGATTGTAGGGCAATTTGGTTCCTCAGCACAAAAAGGTCAGAGCATGAACTGAAGATAGACGAAGACGGCTAAGGGGTTTCAGAATTCAATCGCGAGTGAGGTCATGTGTAGTTTTAGATGAATCGAATAAATCAGAGAAATAATTACAAGTGGAAAAAGAGAATTGACTCAATTCACATATTAATATACAGTATATCTTTATTTTGATACTACTAATAAAAGGAGATTTTTGGGATTATTTATTAAAATATTATTTTTTTAAAGAAATATGATTATTGGTCAAAAAATTATAAGTGAGTATAAATATTTTTTAAAATATGACTATCTATACTAATAAAAAGAGAATTTTAGGATTATTTATAAAAATATTATGTTATAACGAAATATGATTATTAGTTAAAAAATAAAAGATAAAAATTATTGGACATCATTATTATCCAATAATAAAATACAGAGAAGTTGGCTTTGAAAAATTGCAAACCTCCATAATCTAATTTATTATGCTATTAATAAAATATTTTAAGAATTTGTTAATTGTTATTTCATGCTATTAATAAAATATTATTACTAAAATATTACTCCATCCGTTCTAAATAAATTGACTAGTTATCATTTTGAATCATCCCCCAAAATTAGACATAATCTTAATGTACCCACAATCCACTAACACTACTTCCAATACATTTTCCTTTTCTCTTTCTTACTTTTGTTCATTTCTCTTTTACTTTATCAATTATATATTAAAACTTGTGTCATATACTAAAAGTTTGTCTATTTTTTGGAGACAGAGAGAGTATAAATTTTTGTTTATCGACATGGTACATTTTGTTTAAGTTTTGATTATGTTTAAATTTAAAATAGCAGTAGTAATAATAATACTCCCTCCGTCCTATTTTACTTGCACTGTTGCATTTCCGCTCGTCACAAACTACTTACACTATTTCTAGTTAAAGTTAGAACTAATATATTTGATTAATATGTTAGATTAAGTTAAGAGATCTCTTGTTACACTTTAAATTCTAATTTAATTACACTAAAAAATTAATCTCAAATTTACAGCCTAAAATTAAAAGTGCAAGTAACATGAAAGATATAAAATACCATCGTCTCTTAAAAATACTATAAACATTTGTATGGACACAAATTTTAATTGTCGGACTTACGAGGAAATGAGTCATATTTTTAAGGGTTTGAGAGAGTAATAAACAAAAGTATAGTGTGATATTTTAAAAGATTAATAAAAGTATTACTATAAAAAAGTAATAATGATAAAAATACTCTATGTATAATGAATTCAAAATAAAAATATTTTGAAATTTTAAAATCTTAATATATAGTACTATACTAAGTACTAACCAATTAAATTATGGAGCACTACTTTTCATTTCAAGCTAATTGAGTTGTATTCCTTATACTTTTCAGAGGTTGTATAAAAAATAGTCGAGTCATTTTCTATTTTATAAAAAAATTTATTTTCACTTTTTACTTTACTCTCTCTTTCTCTTTTATATTTTTGATAGGCTTAATTTTTTGCATGAGTTTGGAGACTGAGATTTGATTGTAATTATTTATATTTGGCCAAAAATCAATGTGAGTATATTTTATTTTCTACTATAAAAAAACATTACTAATTACAGTATAATATTATTATCATTTTATTTGTATATTGTAAATCAAATTTATTGTGGTATACATTTAAATTGTTGTTACGTGCATTTGTAAATATCATCATTTGTTTAATAAAATTAAAACTCATATTTGTAATGACATCGGCGATATTTTTAGATTGTGTATGTCACGACCGCCCTTTAGGGTTATTAAATACGGGCGATCGTGATGAAAAGAATTTAATGAAACGGACGAAAAGAATTAGGGTTTCAACACAAGTTGGACCACAATTAATATCCTAATAAATAACCAAGAGTTTGACATTATCCAACAAGAAATTCAAAATATCCATTATCCTAACAATTAAAGTTGTCGGCCCAAATAAAACATAATTATACGAAACGTCACAGCGGAAACGACCAAGAGAAAGAGTGACGTCATGTGTGAAGACACAACGACACTCAAGGTTCAAAGACAATTATAATCTTAAATTCACTTGCTCAACACCACCACATCCTCGTCGCCGCTCAACCTGCACATAGGGAAAACACATGCATGGCTGAGTACTATAAATATACTCAGTGGGCTCACGCCGAAAACATTTTCAATAAAAATATTATTTATCATGCCATACATAAGTAACCACCGGGGTTTAGCTTTAGAAAGGCCCGAGGCACTCAAAACCATTTCCCATTGTAAAAGTCGACTGATCAGTCATTTTCCCATAGACGTTAGCCATATCTGCCAATACATGACTTGGAATGTGGCCACAAACCAAGCCACTAGACCGGCCAGCCCGTACGCTAGCACACGATCTACCATAGGTGTACACTAGTCCAAGTAGGGTTGCGGCCCTACAAGGACCCGAATTCGATTTATATAACAATGGCACATAGCCATATCAGATAGGCACGTTAAAACACAAATCACGGCATGATAAATACAGTTTTATTTCCATCGATAAAATATTTAGGACGTTATCCTTATTTAAAAGAAAGCCCACCTCGACTGCTTAATTCTCAAGTACTTTCTTCCCCTTGGTATCACGATTCACTTGCAATGATTCACCTTTAACATTTTGATAATATATATATCAACACACTTTTCAAATAAATAGATAAATAAATATGCATGCCTCCAAAGCAAGTCTTTTATCTCGATTTATCTCAGTTTTCGGTTGTTCGACGGTCGCTTACGCCCCCAATTTCCTCCGTTGGTTCCTCGTATTTTCTTAATGATATCGAAATAAAATCCCCAAAATTATAAAAGGTGTAATTAAATTAACGCAACCACTTTCCCTCGAACTATATTTATTTCGGACTTAGGATATAATTATTCATTCGTTGAAATATTCCGGAATTAATTAAATAATTCCCCACAATTAATTTAATTATCAATTCAAAGATTTATTTAAATAGTTTGCCCCAATTAATTATCGGCCCAAAACTTGATTATCTCATCACCTTATATCTCCAATTACAATTTAAACCCAACAATTAAAAGGAGCCCATCAATTTAATAATTCCACTCACTTCTAATTAATGAGGCCCAATTACCCAAGGCCCAAAGAAGAAAAACACACCCCCCCACGTCAAACACTCTCCCTCCCTCTTCTCTCTTCTCTCTCTTCTCTTCTCTCTCGCCCAAATCGGGAGTTCAAAAATCTCCGTCGCCGTCGTCAGATTCGCCGTCGCCTTCCACCGTTGCCTGCCGCTGCTCACCGGAATCGCGTCGCTGCTGCTCCATCGTCGCCGTTGCTGCTCAACCGGGGGATGCCGCTGCTGTCGCTGCCCGTCGTCGCGCCGCCGCGAGAAGCTGCGACGCCAGCCCCGGCTTCGCCTCCGCCGTCGTTGCTGCTCCAGCCGCCCCAGCTCGCCGCCGCTGTTGCCGGCTGATACCGCCGGGTCAGGCTGCTGCTGCCGCCGCTCCGTCGGTGGTCGTGCAGCCCTGGAACCACCCCGAAACAGTTCCGATTCCAACCCGAACAGCCCCGCACAACCCCGAAACCTCGCTGATAAGTTCTTGATTTGAATTCATGAATTGAAGCTTGAATCTTTGATTTAGATTGTTCAAATTATCGTTTTGTTTCGTTTATTATTTTTTCATGAGATGCACAGATATGGATTTGGAGGGGAATTGGGTGGAAGAAGGGTATACCTTCAATTTGCAGATTGTAACTGAACGAAGCCGGGACACCCCTTGCTTTAGTTCTCGGTTCTGACAGGAAGAGTGAATGAGTTAATTTCCAAAGCATTGTAGAATAACGGGAGGGGGAAATTCTGTGTGTTGTGTTACCTTGAATTTGATTGAGAAGAATAGCTTGGTTTTCTTTGTTGCAGCGAACGAGCAGAGTAGGAAATAACTGAGTTAGGGGATTTAAAATACATGGAGGGGTGGTTTAAAGATATGGAGAGATTTTGGGGTTGAGGGGAACGTTTTTTTCGTGTATTGAGGAGGGAGGTTTTCTTGGTTTCTATATTTTTTTTATTTTTGATTTAATTGTATTTATTTGGTATTTTATTTGTAGATTACGGAGGATGAATATCTTTTCACGGAGGAGGTTAATCTTTATAAAATCTCTAATTAAATTTGACTTGGTGACCAAGTCAATAGGAAGAGAATTTGTTTTGATTTAATTCACGCTATTTTTTGTATTCTCTTTAAATTATACAGTCCACAATTTATTTATCACGGACTGGATTTTCACCATATTTATTTAATTTATCGGATCCAACCCGGAATTGAGTCCAATAAATATTCCTCACGGACAGGAATTAATTAAATTCGTGCAGTCATTATTTCACAGTATCTAGTCCGACAACAATTAATCCACCAACAATTAATTCACGGACTTCGTAAAAAAAATAATATCATTAAAACAAGTAATTTAGGGTTCACAAATTAGGTTTAGAAAAACGGGGCGTTACATCCTACCAACCTTAGCAGAAATTTCGTCCCGAAATTTGTTACCCTCAAGTGAAGAGTTCCGGATACCATTCCATCATCTTATCCTCATTCTCCCACGTGGCTTCTTCATGCCCATGATTTTCCCATAGTACTTTTACACAAACAACATTTTTATTTCTAACAATTTGGATCTTTCGGTCCAAAATAGAATGGGGTCTCTCTGAGTAGCTCAAATTCGGATCCAATGCGACTTCCTCAAAACGGATCACGTGCTTCGGGTCAAACACGTATTTTCGTAACTGTGACACATGAAAAACGTCGTGAACATTTCCTAGGTTTGGTGGGAGCGCCAAACGGTATGCAACGAGGCCCACTCCTTCAAGGATTTCATAAGGCCCAATAAATCGCGGCTTCAGTTTGCCTTTGACGCCGAATCGTGTTATCCCTTTTGACGGGGATACTTTTAGGAAAACTTTGTCGCCAGCTTGGAATTGTAGATCAGTTCGTCGGACGTCCGCATATGATTTTTGTCTGTCTTGAGCTTCTTTTATCCTTTCACGAATTTGCCGCACGGTTCCCACCATCTCTTCAACGGCATCAGGTCTGAGTATTCTTCTCTCGCCAACTTCATCCCAGTAGAGCGGCGATATACACTTTCTTCCGTATAATGCCTCGTACGGTGCCATGTTTATCGTTGCCTGAAAACAATTGTTGTAGGCGAACTCAATCAGTGGTAGTGCTGCCTCCCAACTTCCTCATCGGTCGAGTACCACGGCTCTTAGCATATCCTCGAGAGTTTGGATCGTTCTTTCAGACTGTCCATCGGTTTGCGGGTGAAACGCTGTGCTGAAGTTCAATTTGGTTCCAAGCTCTTTCTGTAAACTTATCCAAAATCTTGAGGTGAATTTCGGCTCACGGTCGGACGTGATAGTCACTGGAACTCCATGCAATCGAATTATCTCCCTTATGTAGATTTGAGCTAGTTTGTTGGACCCATAGCTTATGAGAATCGGTATAAAGTGCGCACTCTTGGTAAGTCGATCTATAATTACCCAAATGGCGGTGTTCCCTCTCAGAGTCCTTGGCAACCCGGTCACAAAATCCATGGCGATGTGCTCCCATTTCCACTCGGGAATCTCTAGTGGTTGTAACTTCCCATACGGTCGTTGATGTAGAATCTTCACTTGCTGACAGACTAAACATCTCTCGACGAATGATGCTATGTCCCTCTTCATACCATTCCACCAAAAGGACTTCTTCAGATCTTGATACATTTTCGTACTTCCTGGGTGAGCGGTGTAAGGTGTCTCATGAGCTTCACTCATCACCTCGTTTTTGAGACCCTCGTTATCCGGCATGCATAATCTTCTTTCGAAAGTAAGGGCATTGTCACCTTCTTCACTAAAGTTCCCAGATTCGACAGTTCGCACTTCTATCCGAATTTCCTCCAAGTTCGCATCCATCCGTTGTGCTTCAATAATCCCCGACCTTAGATCAGGTTCAACGACTAAAGTGGCGATTCCGGCTTCCACTGTTTTAGGTGCCCTCACCACTTCCAAACGCATCTTGTTAAACTCGCGAATCAAGATTTCTTCTTTGGTGATAAAAGTAGTCAGCTGTGAATGATCTTTCCGGCTCAAAGCATCCGCCACAACATTTGCTTTGCCGGGGGTGGTAATTGATGCCACAATCGTAGTCCTTCACCAATTCGAGCCATCTTCGTTGCCGTATATTCAAATCTTTCTGCTCGAAGAAGTACTTCAAGCTTTTGTGATCCGTGAAGATCTCACATCGGACTCCGTAGAGGTGATGTCTCCAAATCTTTAAGGCGTGTACTACCGCTGCTAACTCCAAGTCGTGGGTTGGATAGTTCAACTCGTGTGGCCTCAATTGTCGTGATGCATAAGCAATCACTTTGTTGTTCTGCATCAACACACATCCAAGTCCCACCTTCGAAGCGTCAGCGTATACCACGTAGTTCACTCCATGTTCTGGCACAGCTAGAATCGGTGCACTAGTTAGCTTTTCCTTCAACAGTTGGAAACTGGCCTCACACTCCGGGGTCCAATTGACTTTTACCCCCTTCTTGAGTTGTTGGGTCATGGGTCTCACTATCTTGGAGAATCCGTCTATAAAACTTCGGTAGTATCCTGCCATGCCTAGGAAACTCCGAATCTCGTTTGGTGTTGAAGGTGCTTTCTATTATTGTACCGCCTCGACCTTAGCGAGATCCACTCGAATTCCTTCTGCCGAGACAATGTGACCAAGGAAGTTTACTTCCTTAAGCCAAAACTCACACTTGCTGAATTTGGCATACAGTTTCTCACTCCTCAACGTCTCCAAAGTGATTCGCAGGTGCTCCTCGCGTTCCTTCTCATTCCTCGAATAGACGAGTACATCATCTATGAATACCAAAACGAATTTACCCAAGTATGGGTGGAATACCCTGGTTCATCAAATCCATGAATGCTGCAGGTGCATTCGTCAATCCAAACGGCATCACCACAAACTCATGGTGACCATATCTCATGCGAAAAGCAGTCTTCGGTATGTCTTCTCGTCGGACTCTCAACTGATGGTATCCGGGCCTTAAATCCATCTTTGAGAACACACCAGCTCCTCGAAGTTACTCGAATAGGTCGTCTATTCTCGGCAGTGGATATTTGTTCATGAGAGTCATCTTGTTCAACTCTCTATAATCGATACACATTCTCATCGATCCATCCTTCTTCTTCACAAAAAGCACATGTGCGCCCCACGGTGAAACACTGGGTCTAATGAAACCCAAGTCTATAAGCTCTTGAAGTTGTATCTTGAGTTCTTCTAACTCTTTAGCCGCCATTCGATATGGGGCCTTAGACACCTGTGCTGACCCTAGCTCTAGGACGATTGTGAACTCCAATTGTCGATCTGGCGGTGGGCCAGGTAAAGCTTCAGGAAAAACGTCTGCAAATTCTCGTACCACATCGACATCCTCCACTTTCCTTTCTTCCTTCTCATCTCCTTGTAGATAGACCAGATAAGCAGGACACCCTTTTCTCAACATCGTTGTGGCTTGGAGTGCGGAGATGATAGACGTTTTTCTGTTCATCGTGATTCCATGATACACGATTGGTTCCTTTCCGGGGCTTGTAATGATATTCGTCTCTCCTTACATCGAATCGTAGCAAAATTTGCATTCAACCAATCCATTCCCCAGATTACATCGACATCCTTCATGGCCATAACTTGTAAGTTGTGCGCGACTAGCCTAAGTCCTCCCATAACAATTTCTATGTTCGAGCATGTTCGAGAAATTTCTATTATCCCTCCCACTGGTGAGGTCACCATCATCTTATGTTCAGATTTATTAGTAGGCAACTTAATGTGTCCACACATAGTTCTGCCAAATTTCCGCTCTCGTGACTCTCTTGTTCAGTCTTGGTTTTTCTAGAACTCAGCGTATACGCTCTAGCCTGGGAGGGAAGTCTTGGGCGGTGAGGTTGTTGTTGTCGCGGAGATTGATCACGATTCATCCTTAGTTCAGCCGGTGGTGCCCTCGACTGCTGGCGGAATCCTTGATTGTTCTGCCTTGACCCCATCCCCGCATTCTTGCTCGGACACTCTCTAGAGAAATGGTCATTTCCCCCACAGTTAAACCACTTGGTAGTTTTCTGCACTCTACACTCTCCAAAATGGTACCTGGAGCACACATTGCATTGTGGTGGTTTGGGTCGGAAGTCACCCCTCTGGTTAGAGAAATTTTGTCTACCCCCATGCGGTGGTCGGTTTTGATTGGGCTGGTACCTCTTGTTTTCTTAGTGGGTCCTATTCCTATCCCACTTTCTCTTCTCTCGAGAATAATGTGGTGGAGGCACTGCCAGTGTAGTGTTCTCCGTCACCCTCTCCTTGGGCATAGCTGCCTCAACATCTAGCGCAAGGGCCAACGCCTCCGCATATGTAAGCCTCCTATGACTGGCTAATGTCATCTTGATCTCATGCCTTAGACCCTCACAGAACTTTTCGGCCAGTTCCTCATCAGTGTCAACTTGTTCAGGTGCATGCCGAGTCATATCGCAGAGTGTGCGGTCATATTCAGTCACCGACATACGCCCATGGGTTAAGTTGTAAAACTCAGCCGCCTTTGCCTTTTAGTAGCTCTTTGGTATGTACTTGCTATATATCGTTTCATTAAAGTTCTCCCAAGTCATTCTACCCACTTTCTTAGGGGTCAGGTCCCTTGCTTGGTCCCACCTAAAGTTGGCCGAATCCGTGAGTTGGTAGGTTACATAAATCAATTGCTCTTCCTCGGTGCACTTCAAGAATTCGAAGATGCTCTCCAAAGCGCATATCCAAGTCTCGGCCTTTGCTGGCTCTCCTATCCCATCGAAGATAGGAGGATTTTGCTTTAGCAAAACCATTCAATATGCCATTCTGGCTTAGGTGGAGGAGGTGATGGTGATGGTGCTTGCATGCGTTTCTCCTTTCGATTGTTTCACATTTTAGTTGATTCAATTTCGCCACTTGCTGGACGATTTCCTCTCGTCTACGACCTTCATTCGTATATCTCAATCTATCAGGGTACTCGTATTTTCATTCCATTACTATCGTACAACGATGATCTTATGCGACGACCTTAATACTCCGACTCCCAGTTGTTATCCGTATCTCCCTTGATCAACCACTTACATAAATTCTGAGCCGCAAAACGTGATCATTTGATGTACACGACTTCTCTAAACTTTTATTTCTCAAGACCTAATGTCTGGTATGATGTAACGTTCGATTCTTTGGCTGCTTGCTACAACTAAGCATAGATGCGAAAACATTCGACTCCTCATGTTGTTGGTGTGTCATTTTGTATGTGTCTCTTGAAACTTATTCCTCATATGTGTTTGCAGAGATCGAGCCAGTGTCTTTCTTGAGAGTCTTGTATCACGAATTTAGAAATCTATTTAACAGTCTTACTTGGATCAGAATGAGTTTCAACATGAGGAGCACTATTGAAATTGCCCTTGATTTAAAATGGCTCCGAAAATGACTCAAGAGGAACAAGAATGAGTCACTACTTTCATTACAAGGAAACAGTGATGCATCACTTGCAAATTGCAGGTCAATCAAAAGTTCTAAATGCACGAAAAGAATACCATTGTCAAGGAGCTTCATAGAAAGAAATTTCTGATAATCCAAGTAAGTACCGTCAATTAAATTCATCCATTCTGGCTACAAAGGTGGCACTCCGTCATTTCCAGAAGATAATAGAAGCGTTCTCGAAAACTCTAGATTCTAAGTCAAGACTCTTGGTGTCGTTACAGCAATTAATTGTCCTTGAAGGTCATATCTTCATATTGTTTTTGGCACGCCCTAGCGGTCATTCTCATTAAAATATGGTAATAACCCTCCCGGCCTTAACGAGTCATAAGTGTTGTCATATTTGTAATGCGTCGTCGCATTAACATGTTATTCACGATTGCATTCACTTTATTTGATTGCAAGCACAAATTCTCATCGTTGTTAGGATACATCACCTAACATTTCTTCTTGTCTTGATCTCGTTAGAAACTTCCTTTCTTTTTGTTCATATCATCCAGGGAAGACAATAGACAATAGACAATTACAATAATCCATCTAATTCGAAGTATATGTTTTCGTTTGTCCCATCACTCAGGAAAGTGATATTGTGGTCATCAATTTACAACTATGTTCAAGCACGTTCAGCCTAACATACTTCTTAGGCACTCTATGTTTTCCAGACATAGTTCATAGTCTCATACTTCAACACATATTCGATCGTTGCTTAATTCAAGCTTCATATGGGTTCTACGTTTGCAACAAGGTTCAAAATTCAACATTTCACTTTCATATTGATTCTATAGTATTTCATCAATCATGAACTATCACATAAAACGTCATTTATACATTGCGCAGTCAAACATGTTTATCCATATAAACCATTTGGCATTCCATAGCATTTCATCCAGCATATATTAATATTTAAAATAGTAACTCAATCAATCTGTCACCCATGGAATCACATTTCATAAATCATGCAATTCATGTCCATCTTTATACCACAATCACTTAATTGCAACTACACACGCGTCATAGTTTGCGTTTCATACTTCCAAAATCATATGATTTCAACAAAATATGCATTAGAATTTTCGCCGTTCAAGTATTCAACATATATGTTCTTCAAATTAAATTCGCAGTTCAAACATGTAATAACAAGCCCCCGTCTCAAGCATGCGATTCATTTTCATACTTCAATATCCATCACATTCAACACCTTCAATAACATACTTCCATAGTGTCTCACGTCCCATAGTTTGTCGCGTCTCGTATGACCACAATATTTTCCAAAGCCATAGCATTTACTTTAAAATTCCAATAGGCCCAGAATTGCCATTTTTGCAAGGAACCATTTTTCCACCGAATTTCAAAATTTTCGGTAATTCATTTAAAAAAATTGCCAAAATGTTCTTACCGCTTCTTTCGTGGTTGGGCGTGACGAGTTGTGGTGTTGAGCCTTCGAGGTTTAACACTTTAGCCAATTAATACAAGGATAGATTTTGACTCCAAAAGACTCTTGGGTCCAGAGCGGAAAGAAACTGAGGCTCTGATACCAAACTGTCACGACCGCCCTTTAGGGTTATTAAATACGGGCGATCGTGATGAAAAGAATTTAATGAAACGGACGAAAAGAATTAGGGTTTCAACACAAGTTGGACCACAATTA
Source organism: Salvia splendens (assembly GCF_004379255.2). NCBI lineage: Eukaryota > Viridiplantae > Streptophyta > Magnoliopsida > Lamiales > Lamiaceae > Salvia > Salvia splendens. The sequence goes on along the minus strand of NC_056047.1, from coordinate 20,874,901 downwards.
ATATCCCAATAAATAACCAAGAGTTTGACATTATCCAACAAGAAATTCAAAATATCCATTATCCTAACAATTATAGTTGTCGGCCCCAAATAAAACATAATTAAACGAAACGTCACAGCGGAAACGACCAAGAGAAAGAGTGACGTCATGTGTGAAGACACAACGACACTCAAGGTTCAAAGACAATTATAATCTTAAATTCACTTGCTCAACACCACCACATCCTCGTCGCCGCTCAACCTGCACATAGGGAAAACACATGCAGGGCTGAGTACTATAAATATACTCAGTGGGCTCACGCCGAAAACATTTTCAATAAAAATATTATTTATCATGCCATACATAAGTAACCACCGGGGTTTAGCTTTAGAAAGGCCCGAGGCACTCAAAATCATTTCCCATTGTAAAAGTCGACTGATCAGTCATTTTCCCATAGATGTTAGCCATATCTGCCAATACATGACTTGGAATGTTGCCACAAACCAAGCCACTAGACCGGCCAGCCCGTACGCTAGCACACGATCTACCATAGGTGTACACTAGTCCAAGTAGGGTTGCGGCCCTACAAGGACCCGAATTCGATTTATATAACAATGGCACATAGCCATATCAGATAGGCACGTTAAAACACAAATCACGGCATGATAAATACAGTTTTATTTCCATCGATAAAATATTTAGGACGTTGTCCTTATTTAAAAGAAAGCCCACCTCGACTGCTTAATTCTCAAGTACTTTCTTCCCCTTGGTATCACGATTCACTTGCAATGATTCACCTTTAACATTTTGATAATATATATATCAACACACTTTTCAAATAAATAGATAAATAAATATGCATGCCTCCAAAGCAAGTCTTTTATCTCGATTTATCTCGGTTTTCGGTTGTTCGACGGTCGCTTACGCCCCCAATTTCCTCCGTTGGCTCCTCGTATTTTCTTAATGATATCGAAATAAAATCCCCAAAATTATAAAAGTGTGTAATTAAATTAACGCAACCACTTTCCCTCGAACTATATTTATTTTAGACTTAGGATATAATTATTCATTCGTTGGAATATTCCGGAATTAATTAAATAATTCCCCACGATTAATTTAATTATCAATTCAAAGATTTATTTAAATAGTTCACCCCAATTAATTATCGGCCCAAAACTTAATTATTTCATCGCCTTATATCTCCAATTACAAACTAAACCCAACAATTAAAAGGAGCCCATCAATTTATTAATTCCACCCACTTCTAATTAATGAGGCCCAATTACCCAAGGCCCAAAGAAGAAAAACACACCCCCCCACGTCAAACACTCTCCCTCCCTCTTCTCTCTTCTCTCTTCTCTTCTCTCTCGCCCAAATCGGGAGTTCAAAAATCTCCGTCGCCGTCGTCAGATTCGCCGTCGCCTTCCACCGTTGCCGGCCGCTGCTCATCGGAATCGCGTCGCCGCTGCTCCATCGTCGCCGCTGCTCCGTCGTCGCCGTTGCTGCTCAGCCGGGGGATGCCGCTGCTGTCGCTGCCCGCCGTCGCGCCGCCGCGAGAAGCTGTGACGCCAGCCCCGGCTTCGCCTCCGTCGTCGTCGCTGCTCCAGCTGCCCCAGCTCGCCGCCGCTGTTGCCGGCTGATACCGCCGGGTCAGGCTGCTGCTGCCGCCGCTCCGTCGGTGGTCGTGCAGCCCTGGAACCACCCCGAAACAGTCCCGATTCCAACCCGAACAGCCCCGCACAACCCCGAAACCTCGCTGATAAGTTCTTGATTTGAATTCATGAATTGAAGCTTGAATCTTTGATTTAGATTGTTCAAATTATCGTTTTGTTTCGTTTATTATTTTTTCATGAGATGCACATATATGGATTTGGAGGGGAATTGGGTGGAAGAAGGGTATACCTTCAATTTGCAGATTGTAACTGAACGAAGCCGGGACCCCCCTTGCTTTAGTTCTCGGTTTCTGACAGGAAGAGTGAATGAGTTAATTTCCAAAGCATTGTAGAATAACGGGAGGGGGAAATTCTGTGTGTTGTGTTACCTTGAATTTGATTGAGAAGAATAGCTTGGTTTTCTTTGTTGCAGCGAACGAGCAGAGTAGGAAATAACTGAGTTAGGGGATTTAAAATACATGGAGGGGTGGTTTAAAGATATGGAGAGATTTTGGGGTTGAGGGGAACGTTTTTTTCGTGTATTGAGGAGGGAGGTTTTCTTGGTTTCTATATTTTTTTTATTTTTGATTTAATTGTATTTATTTGGTATTTTATTTGTAGATTACGGAGGATGGATATCTTTTCACGGAGGAGGTTAATCTTTATAAAATCTCAAATTAAATTTGACTTGGTGACCAAGTCAATAGGAAGAGAATTTGTTTTGATTTAATTCACGGTATTTTTTTGTATTTTCTTTAAATTATACAGTCCACAATTTATTTATCACGAACTAGATTTTATAATATTTATTTAATTTATCGGATCCAACCCGGAATTGAGTCCAATAAATATTCCTCACGGACATGAATTAATTAAATTCGCACAGTCATTATTTCACAGTATCTAGTCCAACAACAATTAATCCACCAACAATTAATTCACGGACTTCGTAAAAAAAATAATATCATTAAAACAAGTAATTTAGGGTTCACAAATTAGGTTTAGAAAAACGGGGCGTTACAGTGTATCACTGCCGTTGTCTGTTAATTATTTTTCAAATTTATAATCTACTAATATATTATTGATGAAATTTACTACTCCCATAGTCCCAAAGAATATGCATTTTAGGTTCGACACGATTTTTAATGTAAAAATGGTAAAGTAAGAGAGAGATAGAGAGAAAAAGTAATTAAAGAATTGTTAGTGAAGAATTAGAGAGATAGTGTCACAACTCATTAGAGAAAAAAAACTTTCAAAAATAAAAAATTGCATATTCTTGTGGGACAGATTAAAAAAGAAATAGTGCATATTCTTGTGGGACATAATAATTTTTAAACTTTTTAATGTATGCACTTAAATTGATGTGTATTAGATGATAGCGAATTAGTTATAACAAATAAACAAATATAATTTACATTTTGTATACTCCTATCATTAGTATAGACATGCGTCTTGGATTCTACTAAGGGCATCTCCAATCATACTGCATATCCCATTTTTGCAGTTAAAATAGGCTCCAACCATACTCCAAAATCTATCCCAAATTGTACTTTTTTATGTTTTTGAATAGGAATACCCCATCTTTGGTGTAAAACTATAGCAAACGTAAATTGCTTTTTGAATTTCAGAAAATTACAATTAAATCCATCTTCCTTTGTGCATTTTCAGATTGAGCAAGAAGATGTGTACCTAATTTATGGAAAACTTGTTGTCTGCAAAAGTGGAGGAAGAAGATAGAGAAGCAGAATAGGGGAGAAGACCGAATGCAAGAAATGAACGTCGATTTAGTTTATAATTTCTGTTAATAGTTTAATTTATATTTAAATCAGTTAAATACGGTGCTTTAGATTATTTAATTAAATTTGGAAAATTATTTACCGAGTGTGGGGGGTTAATGTGTAATTAAAATTAATATGTAGGTAATATTAAAAAAGTAAAAAAAGTAAGTGAATATGGAATATTATTTTGGATTTTGAGTTTGGTGTAAATGGTTGGAGTAGAATTACTGTTTGATGTGACAGAACTGGAAAAATGGGTTTGAGTTTGGTGTAAATAGTTGGAGATGACCTGAGACTACGCAGTAAAAAAGTCGTTAACTTGGATGTGGTTATTATAGACCAAAATGTTAATTGTGATCTTCTACGATCAATGTTGTCTACCGATAAGTTTTCTCTAATATATTTATTATGATAAGATTTTACTAGTTTTATATTTTGTTATTGTTATTATGTCAAATCCTTCTTTCACTTTCTCTTTTTCTTAAATTTGTAGCCAGTAAAAAATTAAATAAAAAATAATATGAAATTATTAAATATATCACTAATTAGTACTGATATATTAAAATTATAAACTTAATTATTAAAATAACATGTAGTTAAATTTATGATTGTGATTCGATTATTTTTTTAATATAAATTATAAATTTAATCATTAAAATGACTTTTTCAACCTATTTATACTTTTTTTCTATGAATAAATTATCCATTGAATATTGTATGACTTTGTCTTCTCATGTTTTTTTTTTTTTTTTTTTTTAAATTAACTTCATATATTTATATCATATATATGAAGGAGGAAATTACAAATCAACTCCTATAACAAGGAGGAAAGACAAATTACGCCACCCAGAGTTCGAACTCGAGACCTCCAGGATAGACGCGGTATCCAGCACCCTTTACCGCTAGGCCAAGGGGCTTGGATTGTCTTCTCATGTTTGTATACGTCAATTTTTGAATTATTTTTTTCTGTATTGGAATTTTTTTGTTGACGTTCTTTATTATTTTTATATAATTATTATTTTTAATTAAGGCCCCGTATGTATTTAATCTAACTATCTTGTATAGTTTCAAGTTATTTAAACAATTACTATTTTCTTTTACTTTTAATATAAAAAATAATTAAATCACGATAAAAATTAAATTTAGATATAAATTATTCTGATAATTAAGTTTATAATCTTAATTTTATAATTAATATATTTAAGAATTTCATACTAACTGTGTTCACGAAAAATAGATAAAGTTATAAATAACACGATTTTAACTATATGTGTAGTTTACTCAATATTAAAATTTTTTATTTGTTTGACCACGAGTGCTTTTGAAAATTCAACTAATCTTTGTTCGACTAAATTTACTAATTAAAGCTGTAAGTTTACCACAACGTATTTAATTGCATTTTTAATAAAAAGTCTCCTCTTTTCTCTTCATCGTCTCTATTGCGCCTCTCTCTCTCTCTCTCTCTCTCACAGTCTCAGAATCTCAGTCGCCCCCTTTCACTCTCAGCCTCTCTCGCTATCGCCGAGCGCTTTGTCTGTTCTCCTCTGTGCCATCTATCAGTCCTTCTCTCTGCTTCTTCCCCTCTCCCAGCCTCCAGCCTCCGACAACAGCAGGTAAGCGTATGATTAAATCAATTAATCCATTGATGTCCTTGACACAATTAACCGACTACAAATTCTTAGCTTGTCATTGCCGATTGGTTTTTAATTTATTCGACGACCATCGTGATACACATGCAGGATTTGTGTCAGATAATTTTGGCGATGTTAGGGTTCATAAATCCACCCAATTTACAATGCTAAAGCTGCCATTTAATGATTGAATGTTGAATTAGTGTACAGTGAGTCATGCCTGATGAGATAGTTATACTTTCCTTGAGTTTGTTTTTGGGCTATCTTGTTTGATGTTTCAATCAAAATAGGTGGATAAATGTTTAAGTAAAGGAACTCGGGTCCGATTAGCTATACCTATATATGGTCAGGATCGGGTGGTGGGATTTAGGGTTCCTCAAACAACCTGATGCCTTATTGTGTGCTACAGAGTTCCTTAATCCCTGAAAACTGCCCTCAGATTCACTGCTACAATCGCAGCACGAATTTCATTTGTATCTCCCCAAATCAAAAGTCGAACCGTAACCCCATATCCCAAACTCCTTGTGTCCACTGGCGTTGAACCGGCTCTACTTGTAAGATTAGCTTTTGTCCTTCTTTCCATTTTAACTGCAGCATTGATGACTTATGAAATGATTTTGTTATTCTCATGATTTGGTGCTCTACTTGCGGAATGTGTTTTTTTCCGTAAAATTTGGATTTTTTTGTAGTAGGGAGCACAGACAGATAATTGTAGAAGTTGCTTGCTTGCTAGCTAACCATTTCTATAACTTGTTGCTATTGAGTGTCAATTGATCTTTTAACCAGCTTAGGGGTACCACTCACGTTTGAAATCTCACAGGATGTTTTTTCTAATATTTTTTTTATTGCTTTGATATCTTGAAATAATGTTCTTCAACGTAGGATCTGGGATCAAATGCTCAACTGCTCATCTAAAATACTCCGTATAAATTCAAGATTTTTAAGAATCTTGAGCAAGTCAAATGTTGGATTTAATGTTGCAAATGCCAAATGTTAGTTACAAACCATTGTCAATTTGTTATCACAAGTTAGTTCTTACTGATTTCTATTCTCTTTCTGTCATTTCCTCTATAATTTCATTTACTATTTTGAATTTCATCTTTAACAATGAAGTTTTGTTATCGACAAGTGGTTACTTTTCAACCAATGTATATGACCTTTTAACTTCAAACAAAAATAATGACCCTACCTAACAGAGCTTCCGAAGTCCATAACTTTAAAATCAAGCAACTTTCAGAGTCACCTTGTCCAGCAACTTTCCATTATTGTTGTCTGACCTTGTCACCATCACCTATCTATTACTGAAATCAAACAATTTAGAGTTACTAGCCCAATTCACCAATGCATTAACACTGTTTCTGTGGACTCCAGGTTTAGTCCAAGCAATTCTTAAACGCCTCTGGAACCATGGCCCTAAAGACTTCAATTCCTTAAACTTGTTGAAGACCACCCAACTTATGCACACTCAGCTATTGCTTTTGACCATGCTATTGACAAATGAAAAAAAATAAATTAAAGAATGTGAACCATGTGCACTTAGGAAATGGATGGTTGGTTGCGGGTGTTATTTCTTAAGTAAGAGATGGTGTAAAAAATGTTGTGGGACCCATGAATTATTAAGGGAAGAGACGATTTTAGTGACATCGTTGTAGATCCCTTTTTTTCTAGAACAAAGAAGATGTTTTTTTGTCACAAATGCATTGCGTTTGCCTGATTACAATTGAACCCTAATTCTTGTGATAAACTTCAAATTTAAATTGTTTCTGGAGAAAAGAAAACAATCTATGTCACACTTGGTATATTAGCTTTGAAGGTTGAACTCTTATTAATATCTTCCCAGATCGTTTTCTCTAGAAGTGTGATTCCGAGGTTTTTTTCTCTCTCCGATTTGAAATAATTTTCAAAGAATTGGAATTTTTGTTATGTTAATTATGAATCTGTGCAATCGTTGATGTTTATCATGTCATGTCAGTATGTTTGACATTTGAGTTTCTTGAATTGTTATCTTTTTTCTTTGTTTTTCCCCTATTTACTCTTTGATCAGTTTTCTTTGTTTATGTTGATTGTGAAATCTAATTGCAGCGTTTTCAATTCTTTTACGGTTTTCTAGAGACGGGTACTCCGCTCCAGCTAAATAGGAGTTTAAGGCATGACAAAAGCCAGAGATAGAACTGAGGATTTTAAGGATGCTGCACGCCGAGCAGCACTAAATTTGGGATATGATGAGGTTCTAAACCTTTCTGAACTTTTTTAATTTCATTTCATCATGGTTTTCCATATTGTTGTAGATTTTTAGATTACTGCATCTTCACTCTTTCTTCTCAGTTGTTCCTCTATATTTCTCTGATTTGTCAATCTTTTGGCAGTCGAAAATTGCAGCGATAATGGCATCTTTTATCATGCATAAGTCGCTAGAAAGATCAATGTTCACCAAAGCTGCAATAACAACGGTATATTTGTATCACATAGCTGGGAAGATTATTGATTGAGTGTTTGTGATACTGGCATGTTTTATGAGGATATATAACTATTTTTCTGAGTTGATGTGCAAACATTTTATTCCAGCTTGAAAGTATTAGAGCATTAGAGCAGTTCCTCTTGAAGCATAAAAAGGATTACGTAGATGTACACCGAATTACTGAAAAAGAGAGGGATAGCATCGAGCATGAGGTGAGATATACATTTATTCCCAGCTTTATACGACAAGTACTGTTTTTTTTACTTTAAGAATAATTGTTAAGGATTTATGTTTTAAGTTTAGGATTACATATAAGTTATAACATTTGGCCTGTCTAGCTGAATCTAGTTCTTTGTATAGAGATTCCTTTACTTCTTTCTTTTGAGCCTTGTTTTCCTCATAGAATGATTGTTAAGGATTTTTGGTTTAAGTTTAGGATTACTTATGACCTTTGGAAGTTTGGCCGGGCTTAAAAATGGCTCTACCGTCAAAAACTGCAAAAAAAATCCTCAACCGTTCACTGAATCCCAAAAAGGCCTGAGAGCGTATTTTCAGTACCAGATTCTTGCCTTGGCATGCTGGAGTCCCAAAAGCTATGGATTTGGTTTCTACATCTGGCCATTTAATTCGGTGAAAGGTCGGATTATTTTTTGAAGGTTTGCCATTTCTAAAACTCCGCCAGAGGCCGGGCCATAAAGCGTGATTTGCTTAAGTTTATGCTTTCTTTATGAATGGGATGTGGTAATGAAGTTAATATTGGGTTGTTTATTATGATGGTTTCATGTATTCACAATTTCACATCATTTCTATAGATTGGCTATAGTTACCGTAACCTACCATTTTTCAGTTGATTAAAAAGTATATTATAAGATAAATAGTCAAATCTATCCCAAATTATCACCATGATATAGACCAACTGCATTCTTGAAAAGGCTAAATGGTCACATGTTGTGGTACGGAGTGAAAGGCGGGTGGACTGTGAATTCTAGATAGTATGTCAGCATAAGTAGTATAACGCACTGTCGCATTATAACTTTGTTGAACACAATCAGGGTATAACAAGAAAGTAAATAGAAAACTCTTTCCAACAAGGGAAAGCCCTCTTTCCAACAAGGAAAGCCTCGGCTAATGCCGTTCAACTACAATGATAGATAAAAGTGATCGTATCTCTTATTCATGAGAACAACTTCTAGGGACAATATATAGCACTTCTACCATGGAATTGCAAAAGTCTCTTATTCATGAGAACAATAAAGATGATGATAATTGCTGCATAGAAACAACCCTCCATCTTCATGTAATTTATTAATTATAATGATAATGGCTGCATTGAAGACTAACCACTCCCCTACCCTTTCACTTGCATCTTCAATAAACGTGTGTATCATGTTGCTATCATTGATTTTCGTGATACTTACATGGATAATGTATTGGCCTGGTTGTTTGACGTAGCTAGGAAATATATGCTACCAATGTATATCTCCCATATTATTTCTCAGCTTGATATATGTTTAGAACATTATCTAAATCTACTTTGGTGGTGGAGGGATCTTACCATCCTTTGTTTTATTTGAATTGTACATGTGCTAAGTAGCGATCTATCATTTAAACATCTTGTGGCCTTCTTCTTTGTGATCTTTAATGGATCCCTGTCTAGTACATTCTTCACTATTGTCAATTTTAAATTGGATTGGAGTCTCCAGTTGTTTGTGTAACTGAATATCCCAATTCCCAACTTGACTTACCTTGTTGAAATACCCAGCCTCTTACTCTTGCTCTGTGCTGCCAGTTGAATCTTAATTATCTGGGAGCTATCAGATTATCTTTAAAATAAGTGTGATTTACTCTTACAAAGAGGTTTTGCCTTAATTACTCTACATTATGCAGGTTACAGTTTTCATAAAAGCCTGCAAAGAGCAAATAGATGTACTCAAGAATAGCACAAATAACGAGGAAGAAAATTCAAAGGGATGGCTTGGTATAAGGAGTGACAGTTCGAATGCTGATACCATAGCTCACAAACATGGAGTGGTACGACTTTATCTGCATTGTATTGATATCAGTCGTAAATTCGTAATGCTTTTTACTTGTTTTACAGTTGCGGATGTGTGTTATTGTTTACATTTCTTTGGGTTTTTACTCCAGCTGTTCAAATACTAGGTTTTGGACCTTGCCTTAGTTATCAATTTTGGTGGTCCGAAATTCGAGATTGTACTGTCAAATCCATTTGTCTAAGAGTACTGAACATTGTGCGATAGCCATGATTTTGTTAGTAATGCTGTGTCTACTTATTACTTGATGCCTTTTTTCCTAAAATCTTTTATAGTACTATTAGGTACTACTTTTAGCATCTCTACGAAGCAGAGACTCATTTCCATGTAATAAAGTTCGCTAAACTAGGTAATTGCAGGTATTGATCTTAAGTGAAAAGCTTCACTCGGTAACATCCCAGTTTGATCAGCTTCGAGCTGTACGCTTTCGAGAAGCTATCAACCGGGTGACACCAAGAAGAAAAGTCAAGCAGAAAGGCTCTACTGTTGCAGAGAGCTCGACTTCTGGAAATATTGACTCGAGGGAAGTAAGCAATGCAGAAACGAGGCAGAAAGAGAATGGTCACGCAGAGCCAATTAGATTCCAGCAACAGCACTTAGATGATGAGACACATGCCCTGCAGGTAGAGTTAGCAACGATGTTAGACGCTGTTCAGGATACAGAGACAAAGATGGTGGAAATGTCGGCACTGAACCACCTCATGTCGACTCATGTTTTGCAACAGGCCCAGCAGATTGAATTTTTGTACGAGCAGGTAAACGAACTTCATCCACTTTTCGAAGCTGATGAACTTCATCTACACTTCATGATATAGATTACTATCCCTTATGTTTTGGATTAAACAGGCAGTGGAGGCTACAAATAATGTGGTGCTTGGGAATAAAGAACTGTCACAAGCCATCCAAAGGAATAGCAGCAGCAGAACATTTCTTTTGCTCTTTTTATTTGTTCTCACCTTTTCAGTTCTCTTTCTTGATTGGTATAGCTGATTTTACATTTTTCATTTATACTCCATTTCAAATGGTATGGCTGAATTAGACACTAATGATTGCGCATGAATTTTATTCACGTATTTGAATTTGCACACTATTCAAAAGAATGATCCGAATCCAGCAAATCAATGTACTACTCTAATCTATATAAGTATCATTTTTTATGAAGTAGAACTTTTCGGATTTGGTACATAGACAGTACTCATTATACTTTACATTCTACTAATTATTTCACTTATATATATTTAAAATATGGCGTACATTCTACTCACTTTTTCTATTAACTTTTGACAAAGACAAATAAACTCTTAAAATTCATGTGGTGCCTATACGAGACATTTATTCCCGGACAGAGTGATTACTTGTTATAAAATGCATGTAATAATCATGTACTCCCTCTGTTTCACGCTAGTTGAATCATATTCCTTTCGAGTCCGAGTATGTTTAGATACAGTTAATCTCCGAATTCAAAATGAAGTGATGCATTTAATTAAAAGTAAAGGTCAATTTTGATCCTAAACATATGACTAAAATATGAATTTGGTCCAAAACACCCACTTTTTGAAACACATGTACATAACAAATGAAATCCTTGCCGGAGTGGTCATTTTTTGACGTTTCCGTCAAAAAACTAACGGTCGTGCTACTGTGCAATTAGCGTTGACCGTTAGTTTTTAGACGGAACCGTAAAAAAGACTACTTCGGATATATTTGTTATGGACCCGTGTTTCAAAAAGTGAAAGTTTTGGACCAAATTCGTATTTTGGTCATATGTTTAGGATCAAAATTGACCATTATTCTTTATTTAATGGTCAATCAATTTTCGGGGAAAACTTAACAATTTTGTTGGGCCGCTTCGTTTTATATTTGGGCTGTTTTAGTAGTTAGGCCCACGGAATATGGAATTTATGTCTCTGTAGCCTAACCTAAAATTGAAGTTCAATGTATGTTTCCAAACCAGAAAGTCGATTGGATTTGGAAGGTCAAGTCAGGTTGAATGTGACAACTGAAATGTTGAAATGAGTTTCGACTTTACATAGGGCCCCTTATCAAGTCATTCATATTTCTTTTTGGGACGTCCCAAGGTAGGTAAGTTATTTTCTTTTTTGACTTCTCTCTTACTTTTTCACGTATCTTACTTTATTCTTTTTACTTAACTAACACAACCCCATTTTTGTAAATCTCGTACAGAAAAGAAATATCACACTTAGTAAGGGATGGAGTATGTATTTTAAAAAGTAAATTCGAGAAATTTTCTATATTATCATAAACAAACTAGGTATGAATAAGAAAACCAAAGATTTTGTAACTTTAGGGAAGTCGTTATAGTTGTACGACTACTCAAAGTTAAGTTGCATCAAATTATCCAAATCCATGGGAGAAGAATAATAAGTGGATGACTCTTTTAACTTTCATGACGACACATTATTGGCCATTCTTAGTGGGGAAACCACTTTTTAAACCGCACATTCAAACTTGAAATAATAATTCATAAAGAAAATAGTGCAAATTGTTGCGTGTATCTCTCTCTTGTTGATTTAGACATCTATATTTATACATTAAGAATATGATGAAAAGGAATATCACTTCCACAATTAGCCAACCATTATTCCACCACAATCATGGTGCATCTACATTATTATGGCATAAATAGTTAATAGGATTGCAACTATTGAGTTTTATCTATAACACCTTCAATTTGAAAAACTAAATTATCTAAGAAACACCTAATTGATTCATTTGATCTTATGTGAAATCTAGCTCAAAGCTAAGATAGTCCAAAAATATAGGTTTCGATTAGAGTACTTTTTTGCTACACAATTATGAGACAAGAAGTCATTTATGGGTTGAGATTTTAGACTCCATATATATATATATATATATATATATACTCCACTTATTTTCATTTTCATATTATTCTTAGCTCAACTTGTTCAATTAAATATATCGGTTCAATTTTTTTGCTAATACATATGCAATACACATGCAACAACATGTCTAAGATGGGACCCCCTTATAATATGCATTATATATATTTAAATTTTAAGATGAGGTCTTTTTCAATACTTTCTCTGTCCCATCAAGATGTCCTACTTTCCTTCTTAGTTTGTCCCACTAAAGATTTTACATTTCTATTTTAAGAAAAAAGTTTCCTCTCATAATAATATAAATATTATATTTTCTCTTTACACCTAAAGCACAAAATAAAGCCTCCTAAAATCTTGTGTTGTTCCACTGATGTAACATCTTTTGTGGGACGGAGGAAGTATTTTAAACGACAATGCATGCTTATGTCATATTGTGCATATATGGACCAATGTGTAAAGTTAATTGAACAAGACATGGATTAAAAATAACTAAGTAACAAAATGACCTAATTGGTAACTTAAACAATATTTTAGTTATCATATCTATTGTGGTCACTTTTTTTTATTGTAAGTGGATGAATCAATGTGTTTTTCTAGCTAGCATGCACTGAAAACAATGGTTTCTTGAAACTTAGTGCATGCATGCATTCATTCATGCGTGTAAATTAACTTGACTTGTGTGTATATTTGATAAGAATTCAAATTTGACACATTAAATTTTTTTTTTTTTCAACTTATTGGATATGGCAAATTTGCAATAGCATAGTGTAGGAATAGGAAGCAAACGGCAGTCCTAAAATTTTTCACAAGTAGGTGACTTTATTAGGTTGTTTACTTTTGCCCCAATGGCAACCTCATTCAAATTTGACACATTAAATTTAAAATTGATTCATCAAGGCCTAACATTGAGTGAGGTTATAGAGAGTTTAGTGAGGTGATTGTAATTTTTTTTTGTTTGACCAAAGGTTTACCAAACTCGCCTTTGGCGGATCCGACTAATCCTGTTCAACCGAGTTTGCGGCAGAATCCGACTAATCATGCTCAACAGGTTTCGGGATTAAGGTAGAAAGTCTCCCAGCGGGTGTTGTGGTTTGAATCTGTGACCACAAGCTTAGCACAGCTCCGCGCTGCCAGCTGCGCTGCGATCCGTTGGTAGAGGTGCTGTAATTTATATATTCATATTTAGACTTGTAACGAAGGCCACACTAGTTTATCATTTTTTATGCTAATGAAAATGGGGTCAATGTAAATGAGCCCAATAATAAAAACATTCGAAAAAACACATCTATAGGTTGGTGTGAGAGGGAGAGAATATAAATAGTACTTACTCCCTTTGTTCCCAAAGAATATGCACTTTGGATTTAACACAGATTTTAATGTAAAATTGGTAAAGTAAGAGATAGGCAGGGAGAAAAAAACAATTAAGTAGTATTGTTAGTAGAGAATGAGTCCCCCTTCTTTAAGGAGAAAATAGTTTTCAAAATTAAAAAGTGCATATTCTTGTGGGACGAATTAAAAAGAAAAGAGTGCATATTCTCGTGGGACTTGTGGGACGATGGGAATACTGATTAATATGCTCCTGCTTTAGTCATAGGCAAGGGGAGAATATTGCATTTTTTTCCACCACATGATTTTTCTTTAATAAATGTGATTTCTGCACCCACAAGATCTAATTTTCTATTCCCTTTTCGGCCCTTTATAATTTGTCATTACCTCGATTTTATAATAGTAATTCATAAAATTACGTCAAAGGTGTCCAAAGATTCACTTATTGAGAGATAGAGACATGCTTCCCAACTCTTGAAATAAGACCAATTGTTCATATATATCGAATTTGGTGTGACCATTTGGTGACGGGTTATGATAATAATAATAATAATAGTAATAATTAAGTTTGTTTTTAAGTGAGACACAAGTAGTTTATTTTCGGTATGAAATTCAAAGAAAGTGGTGCTTTGAGCATCCATAATGGTAGGATGATAGTCCGCCCTAGTGTCTGCCCTAGTGATTGTCACATCAGTATTCCTTAGTCCGACATTTTCTTCTGTAATGGTTCCACCCTAGTGTCCGCCCTATTAATTAAAACCCATTTTTCATTTAATTTTTAATATTATTTTTTATATTTTCACACATTATAAATAGCAAAATTAAATATTAAATTAAAGAACAAGCAAAACATACATTACTTAATTTAAAAAAAAGAAGTTACAACAGAAATAATTAAAAGAGGTACAATATCAACGACTACTACGTGCCTAAACTTTTTCAACCATGTCGGTCATGAGTTGAAGATGAGGTGTATTTAAAGATTGAAAAAAAATGAAAACGTCCTCGACCGTCCTCGTCCCCGGGCCTGCAATGGGAGGACGATAGCGATCGGGTGGACAAGGGGTCGGGCGCGTCCTCGACCTCGCTCAAACTTTCGGGTGCCCGACTCGTCCGCCTGATCGTCCGTCCCTCTGCAATGGGCGGACAATCGCGGACGAGGACGAGGATGAGTAACGCGGATCGTCCATCCAATTTTTGCACCATTACATATGCTCTTAGCTAGTTAAGTAGGAAAAGAATCAAATCAGAAAGAAAATAAAGTAATAAGGATTAAAAATGTTTAATTCTGTGAAAAAAGATTGAAATGATTCAGATACTTTGGTAGGTTCCTAAAATGAATGCGAATAACTTAATAAGAGACTGATATTATTATTATTATTATTATTATTATTATTATTATTATTATTATTATTATTGTTATTATTATTATAAATAGTACTATAGCTAATAAAAAACTTAAAATAATAAAATTTATTGTTCTTGAATATAACACCACAAACAAAGAGTGCTAGCTCTTCTGTGTGCGTAGATTTTAGATGCGGCATTTACTCATATCTCAATAGAATGGAGTTCAACCTTAGTCAATACATAAAAGTATATATCACTTTATTTTCTTTTTCATACTATTCAAATAAAGTATTCCTTTTGGTGGAGGATCTCCAACTCTGTTATAACAAAGTCACCTTGAATCTAGCTGGTGACTTATCACTTCTGGGATCTCTACATAATAATTTCTTAATCCTTCAGATCTTTTCTTAGATCAGTTCGTCTAACATATCATATACTAGTAATTAACATAAATCACTATTCAAACAATAAATAAAATTGTAAATATTTAATAGAATATGAGTGTCTTCTTAAGAATCATAATGCAAAGGATGAATAAGTTTATTTATTTGCTTTGTATACTAAATAAAATTACTTGTATTGACAATAATTGTACATTCGTTTTATGCATTTAGAAAAGCTCAGAGCCAAAAATATTGAGCAAAAGTCTAATATACAGATCAAAGGTGCAAAGAGCCAACAAAGATAGCAAAATCAGCATCGGACTAAAAAAACTAAAAATTATAGTAACAAAAAATCCAAGAAGTTTGCATGCGTTAACATAAGTTTTTAAGTCGAAATTGTAATAGAAAATAAAAATTAGTTTTAAAAAGTAACATAGAAAGGATCAATTATGATTTGGCACGTGAACCCAAAAGTTGGTTTCCACTTTGGGATTAATTTATACATAATTGTCATCACATGAGTGTATTTGAGTAAATAGCTTTGAGATTTGCACTAAATTGAACTATATATAAAAAATGTTTGTTCCTTTTGTGGTGACATGTTTTACAATTAATATACTCCTTTCGTTTCATATATTCTCACACTCTTTTTTAATATTTTAGATCGCTAGTTTAGAATTGATATTTTAATATAATTAAATTTATATTTTAAGTATAATAAGAATTTATTTAATATAGAATTATTTTTTGATGATTATTATATTAATTAAATATACTAATTTTTATTTAAAATATAAATAATATAAATTATTTAGAACGAATTGAAATAGAAAAATGTAAGTATGAGAAATAAAAAAGGAAGTACTCTATGATTATAATATACGCACAATGCCACTAATTGGCTTCGTATGTCATCAAAATATTTGCATACTGCCACGACAACTGTAGTGGCAATAATTACATAAACTATTTTAGACTGGACAATATTAGTATTAGTATATGTCATCTTCAAGTAATGTTATTATTGGAGACATATAAGTCAAATATGTCGTGTTCATTTATATAGGTCCGATTATAACTCTTGGTTATTGAAATAATAATTTAGTCCATTTAATTAATTAAATATCACCCTCAGCTCAGAATGTATATATGCATCATCTAGTCATGTGTAATATTTAATACTTATGCACCATATAATAAATAACTCAATTTGGAACATATATTTTATATTATAGTAATAAATAACTCAAATTGGAACATATTTTTTTTTGGATTGTGTGATTCAGTTCAATCCAGAAAATTATTACTCTCTACCGTCATTAGAGCATCCAC
This sequence comes from Salvia splendens, assembly GCF_004379255.2. NCBI lineage: Eukaryota > Viridiplantae > Streptophyta > Magnoliopsida > Lamiales > Lamiaceae > Salvia > Salvia splendens. The sequence goes on along the minus strand of NC_056047.1, from coordinate 20,858,100 downwards.
ATTAGTGGACGAACCGACTCCTCTCGTCCGCTATGGTGGGTGGTCGACGGACGTCCCGAGGGACGAGAGCATTTTTTATTTTTTTTTCAATTTTTTTTAAAAAAATTTCAACTCTATATATCCGGCTCGTTGCACTTCATTTCATTTGCACCACGAACCAGCTAACGCATGTATTATCATGCACAACGATCGTCGAAAATGTTGTTTTTTTGTTGCATTGTACTATTTTTTAACTCTTTTATTTAATAAAATTATTATTGCACTTTCTTCGCCCGTATTCGTGTTGAAATTTTAATTCCGGAATTGCGTATTTGTGAATTTTTATTATTGTGCTTGTCCGCTGGGATGTCCTAGTACTTGTCTGCTATTGTGCAGTTAGATGTCCTAATGATGTGGCAGTGGGGTGGGATGTCCTAGTGAGGTGGCAGGAGGTGTTTTTGGGATGTCCTAGTGAGGTGGCAGGATGTGTTTTTGGGATGTCCTAGTGCTTGTCCATGGGGATATCCTTCCTATTGTGGATGCTCTTAAAAGTTCCATTTCGCAGCGTAAATTTTTTAAAGAAATATTAAGAAAAGTGGATGGAAAAAAGTTAGTAGAATATGTGTTCCACTTATATATACTCCTTCCATCCAAAGGAAGATGACTTTTTCCTAAACAACACTGAGATTTTATATCACTTTATTCTGTGTCGTAAGTAGAGAGAATAAAGTAAGCTGAAGGAATAAAGTAGAGATAAATGTGTTTTTATTTATATTAATAGGTCATCTTAGTTGAAACAAACTAAAAATGGAAGTGAGTCGTTTGAGTGAAATAAGTTAGTGGAATATAGGATCATATTACCATATATAAATAAAAATGATCAGGGTCTCCTATTTGCGAACGAACTAAAATAGAAAAATGAGACTCCTATTTGTGGACAAACTAAAATAGATTAAAGTCTTTTCTACATTATTTTCTCTTACTTTACACTTTCTCCACTTTAACTATTCATTACTCCATCCATCCTACAATAATATACACTCTTTCCATTTAGTCCGTCCCACAAGAATAGACATTTTCTAATTTTGTAAACTCTTATATTTCTAATAAGGTAAAATTCATTATCCACTAATAATACTTTAATTACTTTTTCTTTCTATTTCTCCTTTATTTTAATAATTGTGCATTACATCCGTGTCCAATCCAATATGTATATTTTTATGGAACGGAGGAAGTAAGATTTTTTAAAACGAATAGTACAAAAGAACTCAGCTATAAAATAACGGAATTTAGTATTGAATAAAATAATGATAGTAAAGTTCTTGGGTGTCGATAAAGTAGGTGTAGGTGTCATTGGTTTGCGAAGCTCTAACCAATCTCCAAACGTCAAATTCATAATAAATCTCATACTATAGGAAGTGGAGTATTATAGTATTTTGTTTGAGGTAGTATTTAGTATTAAATGTAATAAAATAAAGAATGGTTCATTAAGTACATGTAATAGAATTGGCTCATTAAGTTCATTAATCTGCATCCAAATTCAAATATGAACGAATTCATTTTCTAAAGAAAATAAATGTCGAATGTCCCCATTTATCCTACATCTAAATAGAGATTAAAATAGAAAAAGGAAAAAAGAAAAAAAGAAAAAAAAAACGTAGCTCAATTTATTTATTTTAATTTTTTTATCTGTAAAATCAGGGGTTACAATATGTCTCTAAAAGAGTTGAAGAGTCATTGATCAGAAAAAAGGGTTGAGGTTATGGCTGCAAAACTTTATTTGGGTTCATTATTTATTTAATTAAAAAGAAGATTTGGGGTGTTAAGTGGATAGAATGTGTTATATTTATTTTATAAAGATTCACTTTAATAAACAAAAAATGGAAGTACAAATCAGATAACGAGACAAATGCAATCTTAATTAAAAGATTAATTATATGACTGCATCTATTATTGGTCTGGCTTGCTATTTGGTGGAATTTCAGGTGTAAAGACGAATAATATGTAATACTACTAGATTATGTATTAATATAAAAATTGTTTATGTGACGTGAAATGCATTATTTTTTTATTCATCACCAAATTCAAAGGAATAATAATAATAATAATAATAATAATAATAATAATAATAATAATAATAATAATCATCATCATCACCGAACTAGAATAGAATAATTGTATTTAGGTGGGATTTTGAAATTTATAGAAAACATATACATAGTGTGAATTAGAATAGACGCTAATCTAACAACTTTAGATAATTGTATATTAAATTCAAAAGCCTTCATTACATTTATAAATCTGAACAGCCGATTACGTTAAATTATATTTCTACAATACAGTATTCATTAAAATTTGTAAAAAGTCAATTTTGTTTTATTGTTAGAGACGATTACTCAAATATATTACACCATTTAGGTGATTGATATTACATATACACCCAATGTATTGTGAATAAAATTTCACGCAATTTTTTTCGATAAATATTGACGTGGTAGCTGAAATTATATATCACACTTTTGCGTGGCAAAGGACATTGTTGTATAATCAGCATAAGATATTAATTTACTCGATTTTGTCCCAATATTTGAGCATTTATTCAATATTATTCTATTATTTGAAGCATTTATTCAATTTCTATTTTTCGTGGACAGATGAAATATACCATATTTTGTGATTATGTCATTTTCTTTTATCACTTCAAATGAGAAAAGCTATTTATAGCATCAATAGAGACATGCTCAACGCCTAAGCGTGGCACTGCAAAGTTGTGTGCAAGCATGAGAGTATCCCGTGTCGTTACACACAGGGGCGGACGCAGAAATTTTTTTCAATAGGAGCTGCACTATATGTAAATTTCACTTTATCCATCCTTTAAAATGGAGTAACATGTTTTGATCGTTTTTTAAAATGAGATCATATCTAAATAAGGAAACTTTTTTCTTTTTAATAAGATATGTCTCATTCCAAGTCCGTAACAATACTCCTATCATTTTTTTTCTCCCTCTTACTTTATCAATTACAAATTAAAGCACGTACCATTTCAAAATTAACCTATTTTTCGGGGACAAAATATAATACTTATCAAATGCAAAAATTCACCGACACAACAACTAAAAAATTAACAAACACAACAACTAAAAATACATGAATATTTTACAGATAAAAGTAACTAAATTAAAATGTTACTACCCTATAACTAATAATGAATTGTAAAAAATAGTTAAGAGTATTCCGTAAATTTTTACTCCATATTATTGAATTAAAAATAAAAAAGAAAGATGAAGAAAATTGAAATTGTGTAGTACTACTAGTATATTAATACTACTGCAAACAAGGCTTATTTTAAAGTGTCACACCTTTTTATGAAAATAACTCGTCATATTATTATAGAGTTTTAAATAATACGGACTACTATTATATATTTATATTCATGTTTAAGTCTTCTTCTTCAAGGTTTAGCATCCGCCATTGTTTTGGTCTATTCCTGCAATTTTTCTTATTTTCAGGTTAAGTTCAGCCCCACTAATTATTCAGTTTTCAGTAATTTAGTCTTCTAAAGCATTCACATAGTAAGGGCTTAAGACAATTTTTGAAAATTTTAAAAAATATTTAAGTAGAGAAAACAAAAAAAAATGTTTTGGTAAGGGCTTAAGCCCTACCCTGTCCTGTACTGTGTCCGCCCCTGCTTACACAAATGTGATATCAATTGAGACGGTGGGAGTATTAATATATATTCATTTAAAGGAGTATAATTTTTAAATTTATTTCAATTTTATTTTTGTAATTTCAGTTTTAGTAATTTCGATGCTTTGATGAAATTTTGTATTTTCATTTAGTCGTAAAGTAATTTAATTGAAAAAAAAAAAATACGTATGGAAAATGAGTGAATATTGTAGTGCTCAATTATTTTCTAATGTTTAATAGTTATAATATATGCTGAAAAGCATATATATTAAAAAGCCACTGATGTCATTCACGTCTCCCTCGCTATTATTGGCTCTTGTGATGACTTTCATAATTATACGAAAAAATGCATTACTAACCCAAAAATCCATTATCGAGTTACACACATCTTTATCTAAAATGATTAGTATTTTGGAAATTGTATTATAATAATAATATACTCATTTTCCAATTCAGTTTATTTAAAACTATTTCTGTAGTTAGATCTTATTTCCTTCTCAAGTGGGAATATTCGTAAATTGTATGCATGTGAATAAAATACTACTCCAATTCATAAACAACTCAAGTTGTTGAGTTAATGTAACAACTCAGAATTATTCTAAATACTACTCCAATTCATAAACAACTCAAGTTGTTGAGTTAATGTAACAACTCAGAATTGAGATGTATTTTCAGCTACTCATCCACAACATTTTTGAAATGTCAACTGCAAGTAGATTATGTTTATTCGGGAGTATTATCGTCCTGCACATCAAATGTCAATAGCCTGCACATCAAATGTCAACAACTTATAGTTGACTTTATATGTGTATAGTTGACATGAATTGTATATGCAATTGACATTATATGTGTGTAGTTGACATGAATTGTATATGTAGTTGACATGGATTGTACACATAGTTGACATTATATGTGTAGTTGACATGAATTGTATATGTAGTTGACGAAAAAAAAATAATTTTTTTAAAAAAATTATAAAAAAAATTAAAAAATAAAAAAAAATAAAAAAAAATATTTATTGAATAAAATGTACCATGTAATTACCATTCTGCCATTTCATAATTAATTAATCTAAAAATATTTTCCATGTGACAAATTATGGACCACTCATTTAATAAAAATGAGTGGTTGATAATGCATCTCAATTCCCAGTTAGACTAAAAAATCTCGATTGATCACAACCCTATAATAAGATCTATTTTCAAGACTTAGATAGCAAAATATAAGCTGGTTTTATCAATTTGCAAAATGAATTCTTGGTTACTGAATTAAATCGCATAGTTATGGATTATGAATTATGATGCCAAAAGTTTTAACTATTTTCTTTTAATTCGTCATTTTGAAAAACAGATTCACATTATTCTCTTTATATACTCACAACAAATCATTTCTCGATTTTCCAGAATTGGCTGAAATTGCCATGATACTATTAGAGCATCCATAATAAGAAGGACTTCCTCACGGACTAGCATTAGGATTTCCCAAAAACACATTCTGCCATGTCACTAGGACTTCCCACCCCACTGCCACATCACTAGGACATCTCACCACACAATAGTGGACAATCACTAGGACATCCCATTAAACAAATTCACATTTATATATTGAATTAAAATTTTATATACGGAATTATAAATACGTAATTAAAATTTCGACACGAATACGGAAAAAATGCAAACATTTTATATAAATAAAAAAACATACATAATTAAAAAAATACATAGTTCACAAAGAAAAAAAAAACATCCGAAAGCTTCAACACACGCAGCCCCCCTCTCACTCCTCGTCGTCCCCTAGGCCAGTCCCGACGGCATCGGAGTCCCTCCCAGAGGCTCCCCCACTGCCGATGGGTGGGAGCCCCTGGTCACGCCTCATGCAGTAGATGACCCACTGTAGCATCTCCTTGTGTATAGGGTCAGTGGTCGCTCTCCACTCCCGTATGATTTCTATCATGTTTGTCTGTTGTTGGATACTCGCTATAAGGGAGAGCTCGGCGGTCGGCTGGACTGCTGTAGGGGCTGCCGATTGGACCTCTTGGAACCCGCTGCTGGCGCCTCCACTGGACATCTGCATTACCATCTTTTGCCCAATCGGGTTACGACGGCGGTTAATCGAGGGAGGGGTCGGGATATCTTCGACATCGTTGGGGAGGTCGGCGGAACCGATACTGCTGCTGTAGTCGCCGTCGGTGTTGATCCTCTGCCGCTTCGGCCAGCCAGCGGCAACCCCCGCCCGAAACTTTGTCGACTCCATCAGCACCACATAGGAGTCCCAGTGTTTAAACGGGTCGTGTTTGCCGCGCTCGGGGAACTCTTGCATCACCATCCCCTTCGCATCCTCCATGGTCTGGCCGCTGGAAAGCATGCGGGTGTTGTTCTCGTATAGGCCGACAAATCGGGAGACAACGGCCTTTAATCGGTCCCACGTCTTCCGGCATTCCTCAGACGTGTGAAACCTTCCATCCGCCGGTTTAAACACACAGTAGGCTTGGGCGATGCGGTTCCACATGTTGTTGATTCTCTGATTGCTTGAGCGAATGGGATCATCGCAAACATTGACCCAAGCTTTCGAGAAAGCCGCACACTCCTCCTCACTCCAGACGGTCCGCCGTCCCTCCTCCTCATCGTCCTCCGCCCCAGCCCCCGCCTTCGAAAACTCACCCGCCACCCCCTTGCCCTTGCCCTTGCCGCGGCCCCAGCCCCTGCCCCCGCCATTCTTCTTCGACCCACCCCGACGTCCTACAACCGGTGGACTCTGAGTGAGAGGCACCTTAACCGGAGATAGACCCAAGTCCTCCAGTGAGAAAGTCTCAGCAGAAGTGTACTGAGACTCCAGTAGAGTACAGGTCTGGGAAGCCCCTGTAAAAAAATCAATAGTGGGCGATAGACATTGTCAGGCTGCCCCTGCATCATCATCCCGCTCATCTGGGTCATCATTTGGGGCATCATCTCACCCATCATCTGGGGCATCATCCCGCTCATCTGGGTCGTGCCGGCACTCATGCCCGCCATCTGGGGCATTATCCCTGCAATCTGGGACCAACCGTAATGGCATCATCCCCGGCATCTTGGGCATCCCGCCGGTTCCACTTCCAACCGGGAACGTGGTAGTCTGCGATTCGCTAGTGGCGGGGAGTCGCTGTTGTGGTGCTCCATTGATCTTGAATAGAAATGAGAGTAGAGAGATAGAAACTCGTTAATATAAGTGGTGCGAATGAAAACGAACCGAAACGAACCGTATATATAGAGTTTTAAAAAAAATAAAAATTGCTCTCGTCCGTCGAGGACCCACAATAGCGGACGAGACGACGGACAAGCTCACGGACGAGCGATAAATCCGACGGATGAGAGGTCGTCCGTCTGGCTCGTCCGCGAGTCGCTCGCCGATCTCAATAGTGGACGAGCGGCTCGCTGGTCGCTCGTCCGCCGGTTCGTCCACTATTGTAGATGCTCTTAAAAAATATTTCATTTGTTCCGTAGTAATAAAGTCATTTTTGTCATTTTGGTATGTTCCATAATAGTAGAGTCATTTTCCGTTTTTAGTAAAAATCAATTTATTCTCACTTACTTTACTCTTTCTTTATTTCTCAAACTTTTTTTTATTTATAACTTTATTCTTTCTTTACTAAACTCACTTAATAAATTTTTCGTAAATCGTATACCGAAAAAAAACGTCTCCACTATGTGACTGAAACACGAGCCGACATGGTGAGTGGTGAGGAGGGATTTACGAATGATTGTGTTGATGAGGTCAAGGCACAAGTAAGCAAAATGCTTTAATTAATTAATTCCGTTCCAAATCTCACCATTTCTATTCCACTTGATTAAACCATCCAACACTGTTCCTTACGATAACAACAACACACACACACAGTGATGACTACAAATTATAATATCATTTCACACCTCCAACTCCCATAATCCCCCCATAATTTATAGTGACCCATTTCCATTTTTCTTCCTTTTTAAAATTTATTCATTTAAATAGAAATATTTCAAAAAAGATGTCCCGTTTCCACTCATATTCGATGCTCATTCTCCTTCTCCACTGCTCCAAAGGAGAAAATACAGGTTTGCAAAGGGCCTTCCCTTCACCATAAAACCTCCCTTCTCCAATCCAGCTGGTAATCTCCCTCTTCTTTTGTTTGTTCATTTTCGTATTGATAATTGAAAATGAGAGTGAAAGTAAAGCATGATCAAATTTGGCAGATTGTTGGCAAACACAAGCTTTTTGGTAGATAGAAATTCGTCTCTTTTTCCACCCTGACCCTTTGCTTATGAATCGCAGCATGAATTCCACAACCACTGAGTTCGTTCCCTCGAGGCGGATGGGCCTATACGAGCCGCTCCACCAGATGAGCATGTGGGGCGACTTCTCGCCCCCGCCTCCGCCCATCATGCTCGAGGTCAATGCCAATCCAGACAACCAGGTAGAACCATTTTCGTTTTTTTTTATCCCACCTCGCCCGACCTCCATTTTTTCTCCTGCAGTCGGAGGAAACCTTCGGAGCTTCCCACAGAAACGATCAGGAAGCGAGCAAACCCGACGATAAGGTCCTGAGACGCCTAGCTCAGAACCGGGAAGCTGCTCGTAAGAGCCGGCTAAGAAAGAAGGCGTACGTGCAGCAGTTAGAAAACAGCAAGCTGAGGCTCATTCAGCTCGAGCAGGAGCTCGACCGAGCCCGGCAGCAGGGGTTGTGTGATGCTACTCAGCTGGCCTACGCTGGAAACACGAATCCAGGTCTGTTTTCGCCTTTTTTTTAATAAACTCCTATAGAAAGGAGGAAATTACAACTAAGCCCTCTTGACCTCATGCAATAATTGTCTAAGCTCCTAGCTACTAGGACAAAGGCTATGGACCGTTTTTGCCTTGGTTGGTTTGGTTATGCTCGAATAGGCTTGTGATCATTCATGTGATGCATGTGCAGGAATCACCGCGTTTGAGGTGGAGTACGGGCACTGGGTAGAGGAGCAGAATCGGCAAGTCTCGGACTTGAAGAACGCTCTACATTCCGAAATGGGAGACATGGAGCTGCAGATATTCGTTGAGGGCGGAATGAGGCATTACTTCGAGCTCTTCGCTATGAAGGTCACAGCCGCGAGGGCCGACGTTTTCTACATCATGTCTGGCATGTGGAAAACGTCGGCCGAGCGCTTCTTCCTGTGGATAGGAGGATTCCGCCCTTCAGAACTCCTCAAGGTAAATATTACTATATCTCAGGAGTGTGTTTGGTTCACAAGACTGAATCTCAGAACTCAGTCATAGATGGATAATCATGTGATAACTCTGACAAAGCGTGAAAACCTGCGTTCATCAGCAGGTGCTCTCGCCACACCTCGACGACTTGACAGAGCAGCAACGTCTCGATATTGTGAATCTCACGCAGTCGTGCCAGCAAGCGGAAGACGCGCTGTCGCAGGGGATGGAGAAGCTGCAGTTCATCCTAGCCCAAGCCATTGCCGACGGCCTACTGCGCGAAGGGAACTACCTACCTCAGATTGGAGCTGCCATGAACAAGCTCGAAGATCTGGTCAGGTTCGTCGTTCAGGTAAAAACCTCGATCACCTCCCGACATTTTCTTCCTTCAACTCCTTCTGTTTACGGAACATGGTTTTGGTGCAAGCAGGCAGACCATCTGCGACAAGAGACACTGCAGCAGATCTCACGCATCCTCACCATCCGTCAAGCAGCCAGTGGCCTTCTAGCCCTTGGCGAGTACCTGCAACGCCTTCGGGTTCTGAGCTCATGCTGGTCGTCTCGCCCGCGCGATGTCTGTGTGTCTAAGATCTAAGGCTTTAGCACAATTTTGAGGTGCTTGAGAAATTTGTAGATATGATCAGATTAGCTATCTGTGTAGATGAATTTGTCTATTAGACTTCTTCATGTTTGATTTGGGCTTTTCTACATTGTGTAAAACAAGCTATCTTAGCAGTTACAACCTCACTTTCCTAGCTCATGTCTCTACCATTAAACTCTTATTTAACGCGAAAAAGACGCAACGTATAATTAGATGAACAAAAGCACCTGAAACGAGAAAAATGCGTAACATGTAGTTCACTCCGGCCTTATTGAGGGGAAAAACTTAGATATTGCTGAAAAAACCCCATAAACTATTAAATTTAATTGATCCTTTAATGTTAAAGAGATTGAATTCCTGGCATTGTATGTTTAAGAAGAGGAAATTCTGCTAATTAAACTAGATTAGGATAAAGCTGATGGAGTAAAATAGATGACAGATGTACAAAACTAAAACAGATATGAAGTGTGGCTATTATAAACATAAAAACAACGATAAAATTTTTATGAAAAATCATAAAAAACACAAAGCTCAGCAGCCAGCAGGAAGATTCCTCCATGTTGTTCTGCTGCACTCTTAACACTTTTCACCATGAAGCATTCTTGAGTTGAACGACCGATCTCTCAAGCTACAACGATAACCGTGGCTGAGCCCTACATCGAAAGTGAAGCCAACAACCGCATTTGAATGGGTAAAAACATCTGCAAAACAAAAGAAACTTCCATTGTAACTAGTGAACAATTTTCAAATAAATGGTTGAGTTTTGCTATTTTGTGATCTTATGCTTCTTCAGATGAATCCGTCGAGGAAAATGACCATAAAAGGTTGAATCGAAAATAAAGTATGCTTTGCCACTTCACTACCCTAGCGTAGATGAGTTAAACATAGTACGAGAGCAATTAAGCTGACAACTTGCTATTTAAGGGAATTCAAACATGGCAGAGAATAGCTACCTTAGATGCTGCAAGTGCAGTCTCTTTTACTGTTTTAGTTGAACACTTGAGCCTTTGCGACATGATCATGAATCTTTTCAAGGCTTCAAAGTCAAACAACAGCCTCCAACCGAGCTCTCTCTAATAACCATGACTTCAAAAACTGCAAAGTGAAAGAGCACAGCTCAAGAAATGCATCAATGTATGTGTGCATCATAACTATGCACCAAGAAAATCCCCGATTATGTTGAAAATCTCAAGATCAGGTCCATGTCTCCATTATGATAGTATTAATCAACCATACCATTTTCTTTCACTAAGCCTTCCATTTGAAGAAACTACTAATTGTGATCAAAATAGGCAGGAAAGGGTTGCTAATACCTCCACCTCAGCTATGCCGCCTTTTCAATGGCAACTCGTTTAGGCAGCCCATCTTTCCTGCTGGTGGCGGGCTTCTTGCTGGGAGAAGAAGACCCAAGTGCCCCAAGAGCATCGAGAAAGAACCTTTTATTCGGAATGATGCCATCTTGATCCATACGCACGAGCAACTTCTCCACCAGCTCTTTCATATCCGCCTTTGTGTAAGCCTTGTATAACAGCTTGTAAGTAGTCGAATCAATGGGAAGCATTCGAGAAGCACGTACACTCTCAAAAAGTGTGTCCGCCTCCATAGGTAAAGAGTTCTTGCAGTAGACATCGAGCATAGCATTCAAAGTCGACACCTTTTTCTCCCTCTCCGACTCAACCATCTGGTCAAATATCTCCCTAGCCCTCGACACGTAATCACAGTATCCATACATCATGATGAGGCTCTCGTAGGTAATGAAGCTCGGTCTATAGCCCATCTCTATCATTTTCTGGTAGACCGAATCCGCCTTCTCCCTCAGACGTGCCTTCCCATAGTTCGTTATCATGGAATTAAACGTGGGAAGTGTTGGCTTCTCCTTGGAGCGAAGCAAGCTCTTGAAAACTTGCTCCATCTTATCGAACTCTTGCTTCCTCCCATAAGCATCGATCAACAGATTGAATGTGATGATGTCGGGCTTTATCTTCATGCTCTTCATCCGAGCAAGAACGAGCTCCATCTCCCTAATCAGCCCCACCTTCCCGTAAGCATCCATCACCCCGTTGAATGTGAAGGTGTCAGCGCTAACAATGCTCTCATCGAGATCCTTAAACAAGGCATTGACTTGCTCCACATTCTTCGCCTGCGCAAAAGCCCTCAGGAGGATGTTGTACGTGACAATGCTCGGCTTGCAGCGCTCCATCCCCTTCATCTTTTCGAAATAGGAGATGGCCTTGGCCAGCGCCTTGGCCTTGTCCCGGGAGTGGAGATGGGCTGTGATGAGAGCGTTGTAGACGGACGTATCGGGCTTACAGCCGCTGTTACGCATCTCAGAGAAAAGCCACATGGCCATTCGGCTCTGCCCTTTCTTCCCCATCACAGAAATCAGCTTTGAGTAAACCCCATTATCAGCTACATACCATCTCTGCTTCTGCATCCATCTGAACACCTAAAAATACAATTCAACCAAATGTAGCTAAACAAGATATGAACAATCCCCAAATAATACGCAATATACACACACAAATCGGATAAATTCGAATCAAGGCCAATGGAAAAACACTAGAAACATGTAGCAAGACATGAACAACCTCCATAAATAGGTCATATAATACGCAATATACCACACACAAATCAATCAAAGACGGAGGGAGGATTAATTAGAATGAAGCTCAAATGTAAAAGCACTAGAAACATGTAGCGAGACATGAACAACCCCCAAAGTTACGTTATACCACCTTCGTCTTATAAAAATAGAAACTTTCTAAACTTTCTATTTTAGGAAGTGGACCCCACAATCAACAACTCTATTTCGACTGTTTTTTCTCTTCCTCTCTCTTACTTTTCTCATTTTTCACCCCTCTTTTATTTTTTACCAATTATGCATTAAAATACGTGCCGTTTCAAAAGTTTGTATTTTTCAAAGATGAGGCAGTAGAAAAGACAATATGCAATGGGAGAGAGGGGATACCTCAAGGCATTGAAGCCACCTCTCGCTCTTTCCGAGCTCCTCGAAGAGCAAGAAACAGTGCTCGGTGCGGACAAATTGCACATACTTATTGAGAGTGGTCAACAAAGGCTGCTTATCGGAGATGTTCCTGACGATTGATCGAACCAATTCTTCGGCTTCTGAAGAGGGAGTGGAAGGGATTCTCTTGCGGGTGGTCCTTTTGGGAGGCGTTTTGGTTTGGGGTGAAGCCGAAATCCGGCACATTCGGATGGTTGAAATTGGGTATGAAGAGTGAATTGGGGCATAGACATGGCTGAATTTGGGCGTGGAGGCGAGTTGTAGAGAGGCTGAGGCAAAGGGAAGAGGGGCGTTCGTCGTCATGCCCTGCACTCTTTTATCCGATTTGGTGCTGTTTTCATTTTCACACAATTTGAAAGGCAGAGGCAAACAATAAATAGAAATAGAGAAACAAAATATATCATAAAAGCCAAAAAAACTCAAACAATAAGCATAAACGGTCAAAATGACTAGACGATATAAGTGTACAATTGCAATGACGGTCCGTGAGTACCTCCGAGAAGCTCCCAGAATCGGCAGTCAAGATGAGCCCAATGGAAGAGAATAAGAGGAATAGAGAGTAGAAATATTTCACGTTTCTTCAGAAAATTCAAAGCGATGAAAAATCGCAGGTATGTGCCGGCGGTGTGGAGGAGGCGGACGAAGAAGTGAGAGTCGGAGAGAGGCGGCGCGTGAGAGTGTGAGGCGGCGGCTTTATTGGATGGATAGGATCTGACAATTGAAAATCAATTTTATTGGATTTGGGCTTACAATATTTTGTTGTGTAAAATATTAAAAAAAATGTTAGTAATTTGTATGACTCATTAATTTGACTTGATTTTGGGTTTTCTTTTTATCTGTAGTTAAAATTAACAATAATATGGAGTACATGAGATTGCACATAAAATTAAATGTTATACTTAGAAGGTAACAAAAATATAATTGGAATAATAAAATTAATAAATAATTATATGAAATATCACAAATTTTAAACAAAATACTTGAAAATATATAAAAAAAATTATACTAGCTTAAACAATAGCAGTACTATATTATACTCCCTTTGGTCTCCAATAGAATTATCATTTTAAAAAATTGTTTAACTTTATAAATGAAAATAATTAGAAAAATTAGTGGAATGTGAGACTTATGTTTTATATATTAATTTTATAATAAAATATGAATGCTATGTTTTTTTATATTTTTAAAATATAATATTTCACATTAATAATTACCATGCCTAAAAAAAGATAATATAATTTAAATTATAATATACACCTCTGTAATAATTATTTAAATATTTTATTATCTACTTTTAATTACTATAGTATTTTTTTGACCCCATGAGTTCGATGTTTTTAGATTCAAGTATAATGGTATATCTATGCTACTTCAACTAGTGAGGATGTATCAACTCAACTAGTCACCATGACCAGGCATGCACAACGGGTGTGACTAGGCATGCACAACGGTTCGGAACCGCCGGTTCCGGTTCATGAACCGGCGGTTCACGGTTCAAGATATGCATGAATCGGAACCGGCCCGCCAAAGGTCCTGGCGGTTCCGGTTCAAAAAACCGGCGGTTTACGCGGCGGTTCAAAACCGTCGGTTTTCGGCCTGAACCGCCGATTCAGGGCCGCTTCGGCGGTTCGTCCAATTTTTATTTTTATTTTTTTGCGTTTTGTATTTGTTTATGTATGAAATGTGCGTAACTAAAATTCAAAAAAATACGATGAAAGTTGCAATTTTATTGATATTACACGTTACAACAATTACAAATCGAAAAACCTTGAAGTCTTAAACAAAAATTTAAATAAAAACGAGACTACTAGTCAACAACGAAGCTAATTACAAATGACAAAAACGACGTAGAAGTTCTTATAAAAAAACTTATAAGTATATATACTCTTAATCGGCGAAGGAGATCTTTCTACATAACTAAATTAAGGACACCTTTAGCAATTCAACTTTAAATGTTGAGTTTAGTCTAACAATCAACAATTATAGTAGAATTGTCAAAAGTTTCCCGGATTTAGCCGTATAGAGAAATCTACTTCATCGACTAGAGTATATACAAATACAATTATGTAATTGTATTTGCATATTTTTAAAGTAGGAACAAATGAAAAAAGAAATAAAGGAAAAATGACTTGAGTTCAACTTAAATTTAAGGTGCCTATGTATCCCCAATGTTCATTTGCAAAAGGGATCAAAGCCCACGTAGTTCTCTTACCTTACTTACCTATTTGGCTTGGCCGGCGTCGATTGACGGTTGGCCTACGATTCATCCCCGGAGAATTCATCTTGTGATCCCTCCTGACCATCATCCCAATCATTTTTCTTGTTCTTTGATGTCGGCTTTGGCCCAATCATCAAGTAACATCACGACTTCCATATTTTTCGGCGAGAGCTTACTTCTTGATTCATCCAACACACGCGAGTCAACACTAAAAGCGGACTCGACGGCGACAGTGGAAGCCGGAACAGAAAAAATCTCCTTGGCCATTGACGCAAAGATGGGAAAATCTTTCTCGTGGGTTCCCCACCAATCAAGGACGTCGATTTGGGCAGGAGGAGTAGGACCTTCATCACCAAAGGAAAAGAGTGAATCGAAATATGAATCTAATTCACTTACCATACCTGAGGACCTTCCGCCGGTGCTGTAGCTGTATAGGTCGGCTAGTTGGGATTGCGCGTCGGGGTCATCATAATCGGCTTGAAATGCAAAGCCATAGTTATGTTGTTGAGGAGGGGAGGGGGAGTCTTCTGACTTGGTGGGTATTGTTATACTTGGTTTCATATTTGGTGTAGAGAGCTCGCAAGTTAAACTCGAAGGTATGTTGGATAGTGGACCGGTCCGGGATGGTTATTTGAAAGGTTTTTGAGAGGTCTACTCCAAATTCGTCACTGGTATCTGATTGGATTGCTTGAAGGGGGCCAAGATCAATTGAACTCAAATTGTTATAATAAAAATCTAAAATCATAGAGGTAACGGCTAATTTTTATTTTGGATCCAATACCTTTGCAATAAAAAACATGGTTGGAATCTCACTGAAATACTTAAGCCATTTTTCAATCATATAATATAAAACACACATTAATTCAGGTGAAGAGGAAGCATTTTTCATTGCAGTTTTAAAACCCAAGTGATATATACATGCAATGCTCTAAAACACGTACAACGGTGCAATAATAAACACCCGATAATTCAACAGTAGCATTTTTGAAATATTTGAACAATTTAAATAAAGGGACGCTATGTTCCCAATAACTATGTGAAAGATATAAATCATGTACGGGATATGTTCTAAGAAAATCACATAAAGAATCTTTATGCGTCAAAGTGGAATTCAAACAATTATATGTTGAATTCCATCTATGAGACACATCCATAGTAAAATTCGTATATCTAACATTCTTTTGATGACAATATTTCTTCCATGCTTTGCCAATAGCTGGCTTTTGATGGATTAATCTAACAGCAGTTCTAATAGGACTAACATGCTTTTGCCGCCCATCTAGTCATAACATCAGAATTTTTTTTGATCATATTTAAAAAGAGGCGTACCTGACGAACCCGAGCCACCGGGTTGGAAGTTTAGTTAGGTTTGGGTAGAGGTAGTGCCGCATTCTACCGGATGCTTTGTCACCAAATGGCGACGGAGGGTGCCATATCCCCCACCACTCGAGAATTTGTACACTTTATCGCAATAGTTGCAATACACATGAAACACCGATGTCTCTTCTTGAGAGTGTGGATCATGAGGACTTGGAATCACCACCGGGACCTTCTTGTAGTGTTTGACAAAAATACCAGATTTCAAAGCTTTTGTCGTGTTAGTGGGTGGAGGAGGGGGAGGCATCTCCTCATTTCCGTCGGTGCTAGACGGAATACTAGAATGAGATCTATCATCGTTGTTGTCCGAGTCCGACTATATAGACACGTCGTACTCGTCATTTTTTTGGGAACCACCGGCCCCGCCCTCACCTTGATGCATTTCAGCGAGTAGCATGACCATCCTATGATCTTCTTCTATCTATAAATATAATATAAGTTGAAGTTTAATTAGTAACACAAAAAAATTTAAAAAACTCAATCTTATGAAATTATGAAATATGAATTGTAAAAATAATTTTTCATTACTTACTTGCATGCGTTCAGCCTGCACTCGGGAAACCTCTTCCATAATTTCTCGACGACTAGGTCTCCTTGATTTTGAGGGACGACTAGTACTTTGATCTTGGGCAATTCCCTTGCCCCGATCACCACGTCTCGGTCCACCATGAGAAGAAGACATAGTGATAAATGAAAGTAGTATGGATGGAATATGTATGGAGTATGGCATAAGTGGTAAATTACGAGCACAACAATAAATATAGTAGTAAGTAGAAACTAGTAAACAACTTGAGCAATTAGAGAGAATGAGGAGAGAATAGAGAAATGAAGATTGAGAGAAGGAAATCCTTGTTAACACAAGAATGGGGTGAGTAGAAATGAGGGGGAAGTGGGGTATTTGTAGGAGTAAAATTGGAAGAAATAAAAAAAAAATTTGAAATTTCAAATTCGGCATAAACCGACGGTTTACTGCCTGAACCGGCGATTCAACCACAAACCGGCGGTTCAGTCCACGGTTTTCTGACGGAAACCGGCGGTTTCTGACCGGTTTTCAGGCCTACACACTGCACCGTACGACCTGCCACCTGAAAAGTCACCGGAATCGGCGGTTTTTGTCAGAAACCGCCGGTTTTCTGCAACCTTAGCCTGCATCCCTACGGACCCTAGCCGGGATACCGCCGTTGGAACCGTTGAACCTCCGGTTCACGGTTCAACAATACCTCGACCCTTAACCGGCCCGTCTGAACCGGCAACCCGCCGGACAGTTCAAACCGCCGGTTCCGATTCATGAACCGACGGTTAACCCCGAGCCGGTTCGGTTTGTGCACTCCTAACCATGACCATCAATTTATGCAAATTAGTTGTCATGTGAAGAATAATAACAATATGCAAAATTAAAATATTTGACGAACTTTAATGTATTTAGGGATACTCACCCTGAAAAATGATCAATATAAAAATTGATCTCAATATAAAATTCAGACCAAATCATGACCATGAAATTTGACAATCTAATGGTCAATAATCAAACAAAAACACGAAGGATCATTACAAAACAGTTTTCGGTCATATTATAAAATTTGGGTTTGAGGTCATGTTAAGATCATTTTAGGTCGTCCTTACTATAATGACCTATAAATGAGCTAACAATAACCTAAAAATGATCTATGTATGCTTGGTTCTTCATTTTTGTATTAAGAATGTGGTTTTACATAGATCAAAACCCCATTATTCACCCGTTCGTAATTGTAGATAAATAAATCTCATTATGTTATTGGGTACTCCCTACGTCTGTCATTAGAAGTCCTATTTGAGTTCAACACGGGTTTTATATATTAATTTTATAACAAAATGTGAGTGGAATGAGTTAGTGGAAATTGGGGTGTACCTACCATTTATAGTAAAAGTGACCGAGACTCCTAATAGAGGACGGACTAAAATGGTCGATCGGGAAGCCTAATGGCGAACAGAGGGAGTAAAGGTATTCGAGAATATAATCTTCTGAATCTTTTTTTTAATTAGTGATTAACGAGATGATCCATAAAATAGATTTGGGTTCAGGATGAAGTTATAATCTACTACTTCCCCCGTCCCACAAGAATATACATTGTTTCTTTTTAGTCCGTCCCATAAAAATATGTAGTACTTTCTAATTTTGAAAATTATTTTCCCTTTGAGGTGAGATCCATTCTCCACAAACAATACTTTAATTACATTTTCTCTCTACATATCTCTTACTTTATCAATTTTGTGTTAAAACCTGTGCCGAACCCAATATACATATGCGGGTGGTTCTGTGCATTATATGAATCTTGAATACGGCATGGAAATATATTTTCTTTTTCTTTAATCTTTATTAACACACTGCACTCCTGAAAGAGAATAAATGTTTCCCAAAAAAATAAAATTAAACATAAACAGAGTCAATACAGTGAATATGAGCAATCCATAATCAGCTTTCATCTTCCTACTTCCTAAGTAAAGAAAAAGTGCAGTAGCAGTTTCATCATACATTCTTTTCAACAGATCCTCTCTATCAACACAAGAATTGCAAGCTCCTCAACTTCATCGTCAAATAATTATGCAATGAGATCCAATGACCTGAATTGACCATCAAATTTTCCCATAAAACCACCATACAACATCATGTTTTTGGTCAAGTATTCAGAATTTGGCCATTGTATGCCAGCAATAGTTCTTCAGCCTCGGATTGAAACGGTTGAACATAAGTCTCCAAGAACTTATCCTCCGGCAAGCACATCGCCCTGCTCAAGCTCGGATCCTTCTTCAAAACCCCCTTCAACTTTAGAATCTCCAGAACTTTGTATCGTGGAGCCACCCGTTCTTCAAAGCTCAGCGACATGATTCCAGGAAACTGAACGACCACCGACCTGCTGAGCTTAAGATCATTCAGCAGAAATTCAAGTTTGCGTCTCAAAGTTTCAACAGACAGCCCAAAGATATATGGAGACTTCCGAAACATTAAATCAATCTCTTCCTTGGAGAACCCGAAGGCCTTATAAATTCCGTACTTGACTTTAAAAGTATCGCTGCTCATACAACTAAGAGAATGAATGGCATGAACCAGCATTCTTGAACCCATAGTGAAATTCATCGCCAGAGCTCTTGAAACAATCTCTTCAAGCTTATCGTGTTTGAGAGAAAAGATCCTGGGCAGTCTAAACAGCAAGGACGACAACTGTGAGCCAACAACTCCGCAGCTCTTCAGATACTGAATGTTGGATTCCAACGTGTGTTTCGCAAGGACAATCCTTCCGCACCTTGTAATGGTCTTAAACAGATCATCGTTGACACTCTCAATACTTCTATTTCTTCCATCACTTTCGAAGATATTCCTGATGAGATTAATTCTCGGTTTCAGACATCTCTCCACACTGCAATATAAGATGCAGGGGGTTCTAGAAACGAAAGAACCGAGAAGAGGTCCAGAGAGCCCAAGTTCTTGAAAGAATTCGATTTTGGGTTTCAAAGTATTTTCAGTATCAGCAAAGAGAAGCCGGGGTACACCATTGGCTATGGCTCGGATATGTGCATTGGAAAAACCAAGACCTCTAAAGAATTTTACTGCTTGTTTAGGCCTTTCAAGAGTTTCGCAGTGTGAGAATTTGCTGGAGACTGAAAGGGCTTTATCTTTTGAGAATTTGAAGGAGCCGATCAGGTAGTTAGCTAAAATAGAGTTCCCCCCCTGTGGTTTCGGAGCAATGGCCTTCTTCTGAGAGACTGTGGAGTAAAGTGCAATCCATGAGACGAGTGACTTGCTAGGGCTGTAGCTATAATTTTCTGATAGCGAAGGTAGGAGAATAGATTTGATTCGGAAACCCTGCATTAGCTTCTTCATAATTTCCTGCACGTAAAGATAAAGAGGGTTCAACTTTCAGACTCAATCAAAGAGGTTCTCTCTCACACACACAGAGAGAAGGAAGTGCATAGCAAATTGATAACTAGGAAAGCTCAAACAATGCAATGGAAAAACTAGATAAGTTCTGATTCTTTTCTAGTTGATTAAAAAAGTAGAGCTTAAACAATGCAATAGAAGAACAAGACAAATTCCAACCATTTTCTACTTAGTTTTGGAAAAATACACATTGTTACAGCTAGAAATTCAGCTAACAACACAGCTAACGAATCCGCATGCTAATCAAATCAATACATGACAAAGCCATATAAACTCATTGTAAATTTCTATTAGAGAACATCAATTATTTGGTACTACTAATCCTAAAATCTCAAGAGATATGCATATTATTCTATGCAAACACAGATATTACCATAACACAAAATTGGAATCAACAAGGGAAGGCTCTTGAAATGGTTTCCAATAACTCAAGTGAATATAAAAGAATAGGGTAATTTCAATCAAAATTAGGGCATATGGCGCACGTCCACATGATTCTGAGAGGGGCAACAAATCTGTAGTTTGAAAATAACAAAAAACCGTGAAGATCCACTGTAGAAGCGCGACAACAGCACAGACTAATACAGAGAAATACTGCAGGAATCTAGGAATTATTTTAAGTTACTCTAAAATGATGATACTTGAATCCCTAAATCGATTGAACTGAACATTCGAAATCTGTTATTTAGCATCTGGATAAAGTTTTATTTTTATAGCATAACAGCTTAACGACAATAACTAGAAGTAATTGAGCTTTAAGAAGAAGAATGGGAGACCTTCGTCGGAAATGGGAGGCGCCGCCGAGGGCAGGTGGCAGGAGAGCAAAACGTCGGAATGCGCAGACTGCAAACAAAACTAGATGCCACACTAATTTTATTTTGTTAACATAGAAATCTCGAATTATTATTACTGCTATACTATCTTTAAAAATTGCCATTATTTTGATTAAGAAAGTTAGAAAGGTAATACGGTGTAAGTGATTTTTCGAAAATACAAATATAAATTGAAAAGACTACACTAAAATTTTAATTACCTGTTAATTATATATGCCACTAAAGGTTATACACTTATACTCCCTCAATCCCACAAAAAAATATATGTACTTTTAGTTTGACATAGATTTTAATGCATAATTAATAAAATAAGAGAGAAGTAGAAGAAAAAGTAATTAAAGTATTATCACTTGATAATGAGTCTCATCTAGAAAAAATTTTTAGAAAATACATATTCTTATAGACGGAGTAAAATGAAAAGAGTGTTTTATGAGAGGAAGAAAGTATATAATTATAGTTGTTTTTACTCAAAAGGTTGGCCTGCAATAATACTTCATATTTTGGCACTGTCTCCATGAAGTCAATATTATATTTTATCTTATGACTATTCGTTTTACTAACTTAATCCTAAATAAATTTAATATTTTAATTTAATTTATATTGTAATATCTCATTTCGAACCTCACAGTAATATTGTTTGGTCTGTTAGGCCTTGATAGGCCACACTATCTTACCACTATCATAGCTTTGTTTGGTATGATATACAACCCCAAATACTCGGGATATACCCAGTGACCCGGTAGCAATTATGATAGCAACCTACCAAAATCATATTCTCCTACCCCGTCCTTACTCCCCGATAAAGAACTATGTCGTTCTTCTGGTTAGACGTCATTTTGCTCAAATGTCCAATACACCCCTCCCCTTGTTCCCTCCTCCTTCGAATTTAGGCTCAATTTCAATTTGATATATCACAAGGTCCTCAAATTGCCCACGACGACGTCAATTTTCTGTCAATAACAACGCCGTCGACGAATTGAGGTGCACCCATTTACTACAATTCCTATCTGAACGCGTATTACTTTGTTTTGAATTGAAATCCGTTCAAATTGTGCAGCCGTTCAACTAATAAGTCGATTAATCGGCATATAAGGTCGAATCTCGCTCGATTCTACATGGCTGTTGAAGACAACATACGTAAGGTACACACTGTGCGTCGTGAATTGACATTCGATTTGGTTTAAATTAGTTCGATGCGTACCTAATTTTACCCAATTCGACGTGGGCGGATTTGGTTTAACGTGTACGAAGCTGTTAATCTAGGATGCAGACGTTGATCTTGGTACATGGGTTGTATCGAATTTTAAATTATGCGGAGTGTCAATTGCTCTACAGGTCTTCATCTCAACCTTCTGACGGGTCGCTAATTTGATTTTATGAATTAGTTCAGGCAAATGGCCGAATGAATGCCCAATTCTTGGATGTTTGAACTTGTTTGAACTGCAGTTTTTATAACTGATTGCTGGCTTGGATTATGTTTTTTGGATTGTATTTGATAATTCACATCCTATGGGTTGCTTGTGATTTAAAACGTTTGTTGTGCTTCATGAACGTTGATGTGGGTTTGCGGAGGGCCTCGAGAGGGGTGCGAATTCGGACCAAGCTATATTGAAGATAACCGAACCGATGGGATCAGTTAGCAAATGTCGTTGCCACTTGATCGATGTAAACTCGCTCTCACTCGTTTCCTACCAATGTAATTTGTAAACTCCCAAATTTGCACTACTTTAACAGTAAAGCGGCAAGTTCGGGGTCGATCCCACAGAGAAGTTGGTGTATCAAGTGTGTGAATAGCGAACAGAGGTTGGCTGCTGCCACGCTTTAACTTAGGAGTTTTTAACAACTGATTTTACTCTAGGCAGGACAGGATTAAACTTGCTAACTTGATCAAGGTAACTTTAACTACTGGGTCAAGTGCATTGTAACGAAACTGAAACTAAAGCAGTAAATGCGAGGATGAAAACGAAAACAACTTTGATTAAACGTAACTCTGATTTTACCCTTTCATTGATTGCTACGTGCTCTTCTTCTAGAATGACGACGCTTTTCAGTAACAAATTCGTGACTCAGCTCCGTCCTTGCGTCTCATATATCAGCACGTGTCCCCTTCTAGAACGTTGACCTTGATAACAGAATGCTGCGCACCATTCAGCTCATGGCCTCGCGTGTCCTTCTTCTGACATCCAGCGGTCCCCTCCTTAACTGCTTAATTACTCCCCTTGGTCAACTCCCCCGATTTCTGGCCTCTTTTCGCCTATTGTACTTGCTTGATCAGTTTGGCCTTGTTGCTTTAATCAAGCGGCATTCCTGCACATTTAATACTTGCTTTGCGCGATAAACCGATCAAGTAGCGTACATTTTACCCCTAAACCGATGCATGAAATGAACCTTATCAAACTGCTCACACTTAAAACATACTTGTCCCCAAGTACAAAGAAAAAGAAAAGAAAAAGATAAGACAAATTTCATGCATGGTTTACTCATTTTCAAGAAAGTAAAAGAAAACAAAAAGGAAAACAAGATAAGAAACAAAAACACATATTCACATAGATGCATTAGATAGAATAAATTTCCAACAATCATACCCGAGGTCGAGGTCAATCCATTTGCCAGTAGCTTATGTTCTTCCTTTTCGCTTTTACTTGATCAATGTGTCAGTTCGTCAAGATTGCTCAATTTAAAAACCATTGTTGGATTTACTTGATCAAGGTGTCAGTTCGTCAAAGTGGTTAACTAAGAGGTGCCTTGATTAACGCAGCGGGTTCGTGGAACGAAGGAAGAGAAACGACTCAAATGGCTAGGTCCTAGTGCCTTTAGTCCTTACTATTTGTGCAATTTTCATCTAAATATTAAAAGTCAGCCTCTCATAAAAATTTTTCTTGTAAGAATAGTAGAAAGTGTTCTACTTTTGGCTTATAACTCACATATAGAGAGGCTTTACAGATGGCTTAAAAATTGAGCGTTTCCATCTTACTTGCGTCGTTCAAACTGATCAAGTTTTTGCAATCAAGTTTCTACATGTAAACATACCGAGTCCTTTTTCTTACTCTTCCAAAAAGTAATCAAGTCTTCCACTTATCCAATTTCATGCATATTGCCAATTTATTACTAACTGATATTTTGTATTTACAAATTTTTGACATGTATGACTTTTATTTTCTGGAGCTAACCCTCCCCCCTCCCACTGCATATGAACTCGTCCTCGAGGGATTGGATGCAGTCGAAAAAGGGTTAGGTACATGCAACGGCACATCAGAAAAAACAAGGAAAACTTCTCACACTTAGACCAGACACTGGGCTAAGTGTGAGACAGTGCTAACAATCAAACATGCCTATCAAAACAGAAAAATAACAAACGAAGCACGTAGGCAAAACATAGCAAAACGAACATGCATAACTTCTCACACTTAGACCCATCACATGGCTAAGTGTGAGGTGGAGTAAAATATCAGTTATACAAATAAAAAACAAATAAAAAGAAAATTGTTTAAACTTGAAATGACTGAGATTTGGGGGGGTGTATACTCAATGCCTTCTGGAGGGTTGACCGGGAGATGCTGAGGGTGGCCGGGAGGATGATGGGCGCCGAGACGGAGGAGAGCTTGTAGAGGGAGGTGGCGGTTAGTTGGAAAGGGTCTGTTGGCGGATCGCCTCCAGAATCCTAGCCTGAGCAATCAGCTGGGCATGTGAGTTCTCCACCAGCTGCGTAATCATTTGCTCCATGCGGAGCCTCCATTCATTGGTGGTCCGTGCAGCCTCCTCTAGCTCTGTCGTGGGGACTACCTCCAGCCTTCTCTGCTGCCTCTTAGGGCTTGCCGGACGATCGACCATCCTTCTCTCATCCTCGCGCCTGGTCTCCTGCTGCTCCGTCTGCCTCTCCTACTTAGCTTTTATGTAGAAGCGAAGCTTCTCGCCGGGTACCGGTTCAAGTACCTGTATTCTTACAAAGAATTCTAGGTTAAATAATTCGGGCTTAGGGCAACGGCTGGGACGCCCCACGTCCCTGTGCAGAACCAGGGTCCAATTCCGCCTCAAGTAGGCTCCAAGCAGGTGACAGACGTTGAGGTGGCGGGTAGGGCGAGTGGCAATCTGATTCATCGAGTAGGCCAACCAATAGCCAAGGTGCACCCTCCTCTGCTCCTTCATGCTTCACATGAAGTAGAGTTCAGCCAGAGTAATGATCGCCAGTGTGTAGGCTTGGCCGAAGAGGTTGCAGGAAAGGTAGACCTGGGCAAGGCGGAGGGCCGGATCAGCAATATGAGTTCCTCTGGACTCAGAGGCTTTAAAGTCGGGGGCACGTCCGTTGCACACGGCCTGCCAGACGGCTTGCTGATCAAACTTCGGCTTCCTCTGAGGAAGGCCAATGTCGCGCCCGAACCATTCTCCACTAGCGACCTGGGCCTTTGTATAGAGTTCCATCCTCACAAAAAACTCGTTCAGGCTCATCGTCTGCTTACGCCCAAACACCCGGAAGGAGACGCTCCTGGCCTCCAAGTTTGTGCTTCCGGTAAACTGGAAGGATGTGAAAAATTCCTTGGCCAGGTCCTCGGGCACGAAGGAATCCTCGATCTCCAACAGCCATTCAAAACCAATCCTCGATCTCCAAGGCTGGCTGATGGATTCTCTTACCGGCCTTTAGCCGCTTCGTGGGCGTCACCCTCTGGTGGACCTCCTCAGCCCACTTGGGGTCTTCAAATTCCAGCATCCGCTGGAGGAGGTCCGTGGTCAACACCACAGTTTGTCTGGAATAGTCGATGGTTGGGGGCGCGGCAGGTCGTCCTTGTTGCCTTCGGAATGTCCGAGCCCATTGAAGCTCTCTGTCCTCGGTTTCACTGCCCTCTTCTCCTTCTTGTGGAGGGGCAGGTCGGTCAGTATCCGAAATCACAATGCCCCGGGTCGCGGTGCGCATCCTCTTCGGAGGAGGAGGAGGCACACTCTCCTTACCCTTCCTTTTCCTCTCTCTCTCTCTATTCTGACTTGGCTGTCCTCAACAACCATTCTTTCCTCATCGGCCTCTCCGGCCCCTTGGTTTATCGCCCCAATGGATCCTAGGTTTTCTGGCACCTCCAGCCCATCCAATATCGACTGTACTACGCGGGTTCTCTCCACCTGCTCCTCCTCCGCCCTTTGCATGCTGGCCACCCCGGCCTCCACCTCTTCCACCAATCGGTTGATCTCCATTCTGCGGGTCCGACGGCGCAACGGCTCCTCCTCCCTATCCGGGACCGAGTCATCCTCTGCATGAGGAATGAAGTTCCATTCCGCCTCCCTTTGTTGCAGTATTTCGTTGGGAGGAGGCATAAGGTCCTCCGTAGAATCGTCGTCAACATTTACAACCTAGATCGGTTGTGTCGGTCCTAGGAGAGTAGGGGAGTTGGAGCCTCCGCCACTTGGTGGCGTCGGAGTGGGAGCAGTCATGCCCTTTGCATGTGGTTGCGCCGATACGGCTTCTGTTTCGGCGACTGGAGTGGCGGTCGGCTGCGCCCCTTCTTCTTCAGAATCGTCTCCACTATATTGTACTAGTGGAAATGCGGGTGTAGGCGTAGGGGTGTGACGGGGGGGTCGGTGTTTGGGAAGAAGATGGAGGGTTTTGGGGAGGGTTTTGGGGAGGATTTTGGGGTGTGGAAGTTGTGGCTCGGTCCCTTGACAGGGAAATCCCCAGTTGGGCTTTAATGGTTGCGTAAACGGTCGGAATATCCGTATCGGAGGGCATACTCCGAAGGATTCTATCTAGGCGCCTGATGGCTTCTTCGTCCACCTCGAGAGGCGGAGCGGCGCTTGTTTGTGGTAGAGGTTGAGAGAATGAGCTAGGGTTTTCAATTTGGGCCTGGGGTGAGGTACTCCGGTCCTCACTGTCGGCACCAGAACTGGAGGAGGAGGATGAAGTTGAGAGTTGTTCAAGCAACATTGCTTACTGGTAATGGTGATAGGCTTTGGTGAAAAGGATGATGGTGTTGGGCAAGGGTTCTTGAACTTAGAGCGGTATGGGAGAGCACAAAGAATGTACTGTAGGCGATTTGGTTAAAAGTGATATCCAGATCTGAGACCTGCCTTTTATACTGATATTGCGGCTGTTGGGATCCTCTACTATTGAGATCCCTGCTGCTGTTCAGATCTTTGTGACTTTTCACGTACAAGTGCGTCCTTTCAGAGTGCCAGCTGGCTTAGCTTCTCTGATACGCTTCCTTCCTCTCTCCAGGACGTTCTGTCCAATGCGGCAGTTGGCGCTTCCTGACACCCTTTCAGTCACTGCGCATGTCCTTTCATCACCTGCCCTGATCAACGAAAGGACTGTACCAACGATTAAATTCGAGTTGCACTGATCAAGTGGACAATTAATTCCAGATGACAACTCAAATAGTTCCACTTGATCAGCGTCCATCCTTACTTCCGACTTTTAATTTCTAAGAATTAAAACTAACACACGAAAAATTATTTACACTAACTACAAAGGATTTGACCGAGTTCCCCTAGGATGTCACTTGATCAGTTTAATAGATTAAGAATTTGTTGCTTGATAAAGCAGACTACCCACGAGTACCCGATCACTCCTTTTACCTGCTCACTGGACGAGATTAGGCAGGATCAGTGTAATTTCTTCCACTATGCCTGCTTTGATCTTGTCTCTGTGGGGCTCAACCCGATGACTCTTTACCACGAAGGAGAACGAATCGGGGGGGTCTCCTTGGAGTATGTTTTCCTTCTATGTGTGCATTGTCATGATGGTACGAGGGTCTGCCAATTTCGAACTCCACCTTCTAGATATCAGTTTGAGTTGACACTGAAAGAGTAGCTCTTTTGCCCCACTATGAGCTCTTCTTTTCTCAAAGTGGGGTTGAGTCTGCGTTGTCGATTAAGGTGGGGTGTCACTCCTTCTTCTAACATGGCGGAATGTATGCACGGATCTGGGTCAATCTCCATCAAGTATGTTATTTTCCACTTGACCACCTCTCGGCCTAGCCTCAGTTCTTCTATCATTTGTCCTTCTTGTCCTACAGATTTGGCTCGAATGGTTTTTGACGAGTTTGGTTGGGCAGGTTCTTGATGGTAACTTGCGATGTGGGTAAAGACAGTAGTTGCCTTGTAGGCGAGGGATTTCCCTCCAGCATTCCTCTCAATGGGACGGCTTGATCAGGTGGTTTCTCAACCCTCCCCGGTTGACTGATTTCTTTTGACTCGGCTGGTTGTGATGGTTGGCAGAAGTTCATACTTGCCCTTTCAATGGCCTGATCATCCATTTCCCCAGTTATCGTTGCATCGAACCATTCAGCTGCTTCCCTCTTAAGCTGTTCATCTTCAGTGGGACCAGAGGGTGGTTTTTTGAAGGGTTCCTTTTCTAGGCACTTTTGCTCCCAAGGTCTGATAGTGTCTGCCGATTGAATGCTCTCGCTGTCCTTCGGCTTCCTCACAGCTTTATCAATTTCAAATGTAAGCTGTTCTTATTTAAAACTCAGATGCATCGTCCCATGACGAACGTCAATGACTGTGCTATCCGTAGATAGGAAGGGCCTTCCCAAAAAGACCCCAACAGATTCTTCCGCTCCTAGCTCTGTCGTGTTTATGATGAAGAAGTCGGCGGGGTACATGAATTTGTTCACCTTGACGATTTCATCTTCCAGAACTCCCTCGCGGTAAATGCAAGACCCATCTGCTAGCTGTATCACCATATCGGTTTTGACAAGCTTAGTATCTTCCAGCTTCTCGTATATAGAATACGGCATAATAATGATGGAAGCCCCTAAGTCGCACATTGCTTGCTCCGTTAGAATGCCTCTGATGGAAATTGGGAGGGTGAATACCCCTGGGTCAGTCTTCTTGGGTGGAAGATCACAAGGTTGGATCTCCATGGCATCATTTTCTACTTCGATCATCCTTCCATTCTCAGTGACTTGTTCAAGGGTACTAGACTCTCCTTCCTTTTTGGCTTGATCGAGGGTGCTGGGCTCAGAGAATTTGCAGATGGGTTTTGATAAACTCTTTCTGATTTCAAAGAGACTACATTGACATTCTCTTCCCCAATAGGTGGATGCACTGTAGCCAGAATTTTTCCTTCATTTCCCCTTAGTTCGCCCAGTGACATGGCGACCTGAGATAACTGCTTTGTAAGCATATCTAGTGCAGCCCTTTGTTCTTTTTGAGCCTCCTGTATTTCTCGCATTGCATCATTGGGCTGATGTGGGATTATCATATCTCCTGGTCCTTCGTTTTACGGTTTGTTATATCTTTGATTAAAACAACCTCCTCCATGGCCTTGTTGATGGTAGGCGGAAGGTCCATACTGTTCTGGCTGGTTCTGGGGAAAGTGATTCTGTTGGTTTCCTTGGAAGTACTGTGGGTTTCCTTGGGTTTGCTGGTTTTCTCTTTGGTACTGCGGGACATAACTCACCATTTGATTATTTGGCTGTCTTCCCTGGTTGCTAAACTGAGGGACTTGGTGTTGGTACCCTCATTCTCCTTCCTATTGTCGGCTTGACCAGTTAGACTGTCCTCCACTTGACCAGTTCCCTTGAGGTCCACTTGACCACCCTGCCTGACCTCCCTGCATTCTGTTTCCTCCAGTGTTTGGCCTATCCTGGATTCGAGCAGGCCAGTTGGGCTGTCCGTCCTGCTGTGTCGAGGGTGGTTGGCTTTGATTCTGATCTGTCCACCTAAAGTTTGGGTGGTCCCTCCATGGAGCATCTTTCTGCTTCCCCTGGATCCAGTTTCCATTTGCGTTCCAGTGGCCAATGGCATTCACTTGGGCATGCGGTTCTACCTCAGAGGGGAATTCGCAGTAATAATAATGATGTTCTTCTGGTGGGGACGGTTGCGGCACATACTGTGTCTCCTTCGGTGCAGGTGGTGGTGGCGGCCTGGCCTTCTCCACTGCTTCCAATAACTTCTTCTCCATTTGCTCGAATCGAGCCTCCAATTTTTCATCGTTGCGCACCTCTGCTGCGTGCACAGTTCCGCTCCTATACTGCCCTCGAGATGTGTCGCACGACCGCTTGGCCTCGATCAGCCTCTCCAGTATATTCTTGGCTTGGCTAAATGCGTTTTCGAGAAATCCCCTTGAGCTGCGAGGTTGAGGTCGTTCTTGCTGTCTACCGTGAGTCTGCCATAAAAGATCGAGTAGATCTCTCGCTCCCCCAACTTGTGGTTAGGGCATGCTTGAAGCTGCCCTTGGAATCTGTCCCAGTACTGGCCGAGGGGCTCATCGTACTCCTGTCTGGCTTCTGTAATCTCCCTTTTTAGGGCACTCGTCTTCGATGCTGGAAAGAAACGATCGAGAAATATCTTGCGGAACTCGGCCCATGTCCTGATGGATTCTTCTGGCAGCCTTGACAGCCAGACACCCACTTCGCCCTTCAAAACGAAGGGAATAGCTTTGAGCCTGTAATCTTCGGATGTGGATCCAGCCGGCACGGGCTGAATATCACAGTATCGGCAGAACTCCTCCAGAAAAGCGTACGGACACTCCTTCGAAAGACTGTAGAAGTGGGACAAAACGGCCAGCACTCTTGACTTAATCTCGATGGTCCGCATCCCAGGAGTAGCGGCGATGGCATGTGTGGGCTCCCTGTCGTCATGAGCGTGTAGAGAACCGATTCCCGAGTCGTTATCGGCGAGGGCAATCTCTGCTTCTGTTCGTTCTAGTGGTGGTGGTTGTGTGTTCTGTTCAGTGGCTGCTGCTGCTTCTAATGCAGCTCTGTAACGAGTGGTGACAACGCCGGCTTCCTGGACTCTCCATTGAGCGTTAGCGCCTCTGTATATAAGAGGGTGATTCCAGTGGTCACCCAGGAAAAACAAATGAGAAAAGAGAGAAATAAAATTATATACACCTACGCACTACGCACAAACATAAAATAATACCATGCTTCCCCGGCAACGGCGCCATTTTGGAGGGCCTCGAGATGGGCGCGAATTCGAACCAAGTTATATTGAAGATAACCGAACCGATTGGATCAGTTAGCAAATGTCGTTGCCACTTGATCGATGCAAACTCGCTCTCACTCGTTTCCTACCAATGTAATTTGTAAACTCCCAATTTTGCACTATTTTAACAGTAAAGCAGCAAGTTCGGGGTCGATTCCGCAGAGAAATTGGTGTATCAAGTGTGTGAATAGTGAACAGGGGTTGGCTGCTGCCACGCTTTGACTTGGGAGTTTTTAACTACTGATTTTACTCTAAGCAGGAGTAAACTTGCTAACTTGATCAAGGTAACTTTAACTACTGGGTCAAGTGCATCGTAACGAAACTGAAACTAAAGCAGTAAATGCGAGGATGAAAACAAAAACAACTTTGATTAAACTAGAACAGTACAACGTGAAATTTAAACTAAGCTAGCACTTCGGAAAATAAGAAAGCAAGTAAACCGAGAAGATCCTCGGCAGAAAACTTAAGAATGCGCTGACAGATAACAAGTATTCTGCAACGCTTCTTCAATCGCCCTCTCTAACTAAGCAACACTTTATCTAAGCTAAGCTAAGCTATTCTAGAGAACTGAACTAAGCTAAAGAACTAAACTAAACTAAGACGGAAAGTAAAGGATCCGATTTTTTTGTGTGGTGGCGCATCCTCTATTTATAGACTCGACACGACCTCCAGCTGGATAACGATCTTGGTAGGGAATATTCGCTCATTCTGAGAGTGAGCGACTCATTGATTGCTACGTGCTCTTCTTCTAGAATGACGACGCTTTTCAGTAACAAATTCGTGACTCAGCTCCGTCCTTGCGTCTCATATATCAGCACGTGTCCCCTTCTAGAACGTTGTCCTTGATAACAGAATGCTGCGCACCATCCAGCTCATAGCCTCGCGTGTCCTTCTTCTGACATCCAGTGGTCCCCTCCTTAACTGCTTGATTACTCCCCTTGATCAACTCCCCGATTTCTGGCCTATTTTCGCCTATTGTACTTGCTTGATCAGTTTGGCCTTGTTGCTTTGGTCAAGCGGCTTTCTTGCACATTTAACACTTACTTTGCGCGATAAACCGATCAAGTAGCGTACATTTTATCCCTAAACCGATGCATGAAATGACCCTTATCAGTTTTAATACTTGACTACAAAGAATTAGCTGCTGCATATTTGTGTAGAATTGAATATGATCTGGGACATTTGAGAGGTTGATTATATTTGACTGACTGGCAGCACCTCTATGCATATGTATACTCACTCTTCTGAATGGGTTTGGTCCTTTTTTTGTTGAAGCTGTGGTGTTGTACTGATATTGAACATGTTTAAGGATTTTATGCTAATTCAGACACCTTTCGTTCAGTTACAAATCTGTGTTTTGCTTCATCAGGGTGAACGTAGGCATCATGAATTGACAACCATGTTGATTTTGTTGGAGGAAATACTTATGAATCATCAAATCAATATGTTGCTCATATCTTTTATAATCACCCTCATTGGCCCAGAAACTCGCAAGCGCAAACGATTGGATAGGGTTGGAATTTGTCCTGTGCTCGACACAATACCTGATCATGTTAAGCATTTAGATAGACTTGTTCGTGTCACTGATCGGGCATGTGTTGGTATTCTTCGTGATCGTGTAGGTTTGATTGACCAAAAATTCGTCACTGTAGAAGAACAAGTTGCTATGTTTTTGTGTGTTATTTCCCACCACACGAAAGCTCGTATAGTTGGGTTCAGATTCATGCGGTCATCCCAAACCGTGTCAAAGTACATACACACTGTGCTCTGTGGGCTGCTGACGCTTCATAATCTTTTTTTAGTAAAGCCCACTCCTATAGATGAGGCTTGCTTTGATCGGCGTTGGAATTGGTTGCAGGTTTGCACGCTAAAGCACAATGTTTGAGATTAGTCACACTGGCAGAATTAATATATCTCTGTGTAATTAATTTTGGTTAATCAATACAGGGATGCCTTGGCGCATTAGATGGCACCTATATCAACGTACGATTTCTGGTTGCTGACGCACCTCGTTACAGAAACAGGAAAGGGCAAATCACGACAAACACACTTGCCGTATGTGACCCGCACCTCCGCTTCACTTACATTCTGCCAGGATGGGAGGGTTCCGCCGGCGATTCAAGGATTTTGTGGGATGCAGTTAGTAGCCCTCTCGGTCTAAAAGTGCATAAAGGTAATAATCTAACCAAGTATGAGAATCATATGCTGGTTCCATACTAAAGTAACCATCCAATTTGTTCGGCGCCAAGCCAAATGCAGTCATCCAGTTGCTTATGTTTGTGTCAGGTTGTTACTACCTCTGCGATAACGCGTATGCAAATGACGAGGGGTTTATGACGCCCTATAAAGGAGTGCGTT
Source organism: Salvia splendens (assembly GCF_004379255.2). Classification (NCBI taxonomy): domain Eukaryota; kingdom Viridiplantae; phylum Streptophyta; class Magnoliopsida; order Lamiales; family Lamiaceae; genus Salvia; species Salvia splendens. The sequence goes on along the minus strand of NC_056047.1, from coordinate 20,824,995 downwards.
ATCATTTGAAGGAATGAGGCCCTGGTAGGCAAGCACCTCAAACCCCGGAAGAGCTGTTCAACTTGAGACACACAAAGGCTCGAAATGTCATCGAACGATCGTTTGCGGTGCTGAAGATGCGATGGGGTATACTCCACTCTGCAAGTTTCTACCCGATAGAGGTTCAAACGGGGTTGATCATAGCATGCTTCCTACTACACAACTACATCAGAGGTGAAATGGCTGTAGATCCAATGGAGGCAGAGCTGAGCAATGAAGCAAACGATGAGGAAGAAAATGAGACTGATTAGGCTAATAGTGAACATATCAGTAGCGTTGAACCTTCAACATCGTGGACCAAGAAACGAGATGATCTTGCAAGAGCTATGTGGGCGGAGAGAACTGCAATGTAACCGTGTATGCCGTGAGCTTCTAGTAACCTTCTAGATTCGTCTTGACATTATTCCTGTGGATCTTTTCACTTGTTGGCGTGTTAAAAATTAATAAATTTCACTGAACCATCGTTTGTACTCAACGTTGTTAAAACCAAATAAACATGATACCTTAGACTTCATTAAATTTCATTACAACAACTGCATATGCCATAACGAGAGAGATGCTAGATTACTTGGAAAATGAGCACCATTAATCTAAAATGACTACCATAGAACTCCTAAAATATAAACTACATTACCATAAATTGAGGTACCATGGGCTACACCATTAAGTTGGAAAACTTGGTCCACGCCATGCACCTTACACAACAACAAATACGAGCTACATACGACCAACATAACAAGGAAAAACAAGTAATGCACTACATGCTTACGATGGGCAGAGGCGAAGTTAAGCACGATCGAACAACACGTAAAAGATGATTTCATTACGGTCAATGAGCTTGAAATGACAACGATGACCGAAGGCCAGTCGATTGCCCTCCTTGAAACGACGCCATCCTCGCTTTACCCAGATTTTCGAACCGCTAAGAACAAGATTGACCAACCATGTTTCGCCGTCCACATTGAAGTACACGGGGTCAAAAGGGGCCGCAATACGAATATGGCGTTGCCAAAACGCAAAAGGGATCTACAGTGTGCGGCTTATGTTGGCACGCGGCAGAGTCATGGTGAAAGTCGGGCAACCGTCGTCTTCTAACACTCCTGCGTCGGACGCATAGTCGTCATCGTCGGAAGAATCAACCACTCCGACGGCTCGTAGTCGTCCGAGGTATCCACATCCTCAGTGTAACTGTTGTCCGAGAATTCGTCATCAACAACTATTCATTATGCAAAATGGGGGATAGATTAGGGTACGTCTAATATTGCAAGGCAAATTGCATACTAACAAAAATCACGTTTAATATATTTGCATATACTCACGTTCTAAATCACTTCGAGGGGGGCATCCACTACCCCCCTTGTATCTTTTGACTTGGAAAACCCCCACGTCCACCTGCTCCAAACACATCCCCGACACTAGCCACAACACCCCCCCCTTAGTATAGGACTGACTTTCATCTACCATCTCAGGGAGAACTCCATCCGGGAATGATTCGTCCGGAAATAGGTCCTGCAGCGTCATGTGGTGGGATGTTCCAGCATCGTCAGCCGGGGTACTCTTTAGTACCGTAGATTCTTCCAACTGCATCACCGACGTCAACCTTCTTGGCACCATCAGCACGGTCCTTGCCGAATATCTCCGTCCAATCATCTATTAGAGACCATGATTTGTTACTCATGTACTTAGCATTGCTATCTTTATGTGGATATTATATGTAAACATACAATTGGTATTAGCAAATGCAAGTATAGCAGTAATTGTTTCTAACAAACAGAATCATATAGCATTTACCAAATCCATATAAAGTTTGATATTGTTTCATACAAACATAAACAGAAGGATTTAGCAAATGCATATACAGTAGATACTGTTTCATACATAATCAACTCTTCAAACGCAAATACATTAGATATTATTTCATACACAAGGATATTGTTTCATACATATACAGAATCAAATACCACTTGCCAAATGCATATATAGTTGGATATTGTTTCATACAAACATAAACTAGGATTTAGCACATGCATATACATAAGATATTTAGGAGCCTTTCTTTTCAAAATATTGGAGAGTTAAAATATCACATACGTTAACAAATTGAGCCCATTGTTCATCATCACACTCAATTTTGTATTTACCGTCCGAGTTGAACCCGATTCCACTATGGTTAAGCATCATCATGAGCGACCCGTAATTCTTCTTCCAAGTTGTTATCTTCGAGTAGATGTGGGGGTGAGGGAGGATATCGGTCTTGGGAAATTCAAACATGATCGCCTCCCTGATACGTGTTAGATAACCTGCCCGGTAACCATGATCTCCCCTCCAACCATTCGCTACCAATTCCTTCATCGTAGCCAAGAGGATCTCTTCCTCGCGAACTGACCAAGTTCGCCGGGACCTGTCGGTTTTCACATTCTTTGCGGTGCCAACGTCGTTGCTGCCTGCAACGAGATTGGGGGCCATTAACACTGGGTCGCTCACGGTTTTCCGAGTTCGTTATACACAACAAAAAACAATGTAAAAAATTATTACCCTCTAGCGGTGGGCTACCATCTTCTTCGGTACCTCCTAGCTGTTTAGAGGCCATTGAAAATCAAGCTTTGAATCGGTTCAGATCAAAACGCTGCAGACAAGTATTTCGCAGTCAAATTACAGTAATCAATGCGATAGAACAAGATCAAACTCCCCATCCCACCCGTATGCAATTTGAGAAACAAGTTGACAAAGATTATTCACCTCTCGGCCGCATTGACAACAAACCCAGCCTACAATCCGAAACGGTTTCACATATGCCTAATAATCACGGCTAAAACAGAAATTGTCGCCCTATCCGAAGTGAAGGTTGATAGAAAACATACAGGTGAATCTTAAAACGTAGCATGTTATCGGAAGTTGATTCGTGGGAAGCGGTCCTCCGATATTGGGAAGCGGTTCTTAAATTTTGGGGGTGGGTTTTTTATTTGGTATGTAAATGAATTAGGGTTGATGAGGACAAAGTTGGAAATAAGCAGTTTTGATGAGGACAATTTTGTCCAAGCTCTATGCTATCAAAGGTTTGCGAAGGATGAATCAAAGCAAGTATAACTCTCTTGATCCTATGAATCATACCAACCAAAACTCACATGAGATATGGTAAAGTATAAACAGTCATGGTTTTGCTGATTGCAATAACACTATCTGACCAATCCCAATCAGACCAAACAAACGCACCCTAAGTATTGATGTAGGACAAATCTAAGCTACTCAATCATAAGAAAATAGGGACATAGCTAAAATAAATAGAGAATCATAAAAGTAGACGTGTCTAAATGAGAGATTGAGTTCCATGGGGCAGGCTATTTACACACATCTCAACTCAATAGCAGTTGCAAGTTTTCCTTGCCGAAAATCCAAACAAAATAGGTTTTTTTCTAGTCATGAGGATATGCCATAGAGCCTCGTCCGAATCACAGGCGCTCCAATTTGGTCGAGCAGTTGTTCCTTAGTGGTGTACGTAACAGGAGGAACCATGGAAGCAGACGCGAAGGTGAAGACGATGTCATTGATATTTTGCAGCTGTGTTCATTGTGTGAGAAACAAATCCATCCATTTTCTCAACCATCGACTGCTCAAAGAGTCTCGGGGGCGTTCCTACATAGCTCAGCCAACGAAATAGCCGCCTCTCCTTTTCACTATAAGCCAACAACAGCATCAGATCCTCAGTATCATTTGTGAATGGCAGAATATACTTGTCATAGAATATACTCGCCTTCTCGCCTTCAGAATCTCCAGGACGCGGAATCACTCTCTCACAACAGATTGGGCTGGGCTGGGCTGCTGAACAAGCAACCCTCTCTCAATCTTGAATTTGCTTCAGAATACGGCCACTTCACAAACATTGAATCAATCTCATCCTTGGAAAACTCAAACACCAACGTCTTCGCGCTTGAACAGCCAAGAACGCCAATAGCATGAGCCAACGTTTTTTGCATTTAGTGTGTGGAGTTGAGGAATAAGCAACAAGTGGTTTACGGAAGCTAGCACCGTGATTTGAAAAGGAAAGCGTGCATCAGCTTCGACATTACCCTTCAACCTAGAAACATGGAATTCAACCACTAAAACAACGAACACTATGCATTGAACTGAAGTGACCTCTTCTTGCAGCTTCACGGGATTTAAATAATCCAGCATAATTGTTTGACTAAAATATATCAACTTTTACCTAAAATTTCACCATAAAAGCACGAATAATGGCTTCAGATTAAATCTACAAATTATACGCATTTCACTATCTTACAACACTGCAAATATCGCAACCAGTATTTTTTAAATCCACCTATATGGTAGGTTAATTTAACACATGAATATATTAAAACACAGGCCAACGAGCTAAATTAACTCCCATAGTAAATCCTTTTATTCTACAGAAATATAGTTACTAATGTATATCAATTACCATTGGGATTTTGGTCTCTAAAATCATCTTTCACAAAAATATGCTATTTCTCCCATGAACTATGAAAGGGTATAAAAACCACAAATTTTGGCGGAGCGTGTTAATTTCCTAGCCCAAGTCAATTTTAAAATTTTACTACAAAATACCGCCTCCTTGGACAATCATAGTCTACGTGTGAACTCCAGAAATTTAAAACCTTGCAACGACGTTTTCTTACCTTGCTTTTGTTTGAAAATCTAAGAATTTGGCTGACAAATCGTAGTTTGAAGCTTTTTAAGTTAGCTCCGCATTTAACATTTTTGAGGAAATGACTGATATACTATTTTGTTTCTTTAATTTTAAACCTAGGGGTTTACACATCTTACACCAAGTGAAGTGAAGTGAAGAAAAGTAGAGACAATAAGGATTAAAATGCCAACATAATCTAGTCCGGTCCACCTTTTGACCTGTCAAGGGAAAAACTAACCGCCGCCAAAGTTTATGATTTTTGGTACCAACTTTATAATTTTTTAGAAATATCAAATTTTTAGGGAAGTTAATGGTTTATAGACCAAAATCCCATTGTAGTATTCATAGTCCATTCCACGCTTAACCAAACTTCATTTTGAAACAAATAAAGTAATTGTAGTAAACAAATAACAAGAAAACCATTTGAAATATTAGAGAAATTTAGCACTATTTTACAATATACAAGTTGTAGCCTCAATCTGGTTAAGACACTATACAGTAATAAGAATAATAGTAATATATATACACACACTGCAAAGCGGGAACAAAAATTTAGAGCCAAAATGGACTCTTGAGACTCAAGAACGCGTAGTTAGTAGTGAGGTCTGCACCACATTTCGGAGCCCGACAAATAGGCTAGTCACGTGGCTCGAGTTAGGACAGGTTCAAGTCGAGAATCGAGGATTAACATCCACCAAATGTAGCACCAGAAAGGAAGAACACCATCAGAAAAATGTTCTCAACTCTGCCAATGTTTATTGTTTTGAGTCAGCAATGTCCTCTCTGAACCTGCAATGGAGCAACGAATGCCTAATCTTGATGTGTGACTTCAAAGTTCAAGAAGAGCCATAAGTTTTAGATGTCGAAAGAAATGGTGCTAACCGTTCTGTTAAGCAGTTCCGGTGATGAGCCTCTCCCGTTGGTCGAATTTCTTGACCTTCACCAAGCCGATGAGGACCTTGAGGCTGAAGTAGGTGCAGATGATGTATGCGATGTTTGCAGGCATCTTATGACACGGAAATGAGCAGCGTTTATGCAATGTAGAATAAGGTACGGGATTTTGAGTTTAGGAGACGCGTGTTAACTTATTGAAGACTTACCTGGATTGAGTTGAGGTGTAGAATCGTAGCGAGGTTAACTAAGCTTCCTGCAGCAATCGCCTGCAGATTAACGAGCAATGAGATTTCGATAGTTGGAGGAAGAAACATGAGCATCTCCAAGTAATGATCTTTGAAAGGGTAGAATCGAATGTGAGAGGAATATGGAACTTACACTGCCAATCGTGTTTTGAACAGTGGCAACGCGTTGGAACGCCCTCTCGGACTCTAGGGCTCTTACTCGAAGCTTGAGGTCTCCTTGCTCCTACAGAGACAAAAACACGAATGCATGGAATCAACCTGTTTTCTTAGCAACTCGATTCAATTTTCGTGATATGGTGCGTGTAGCTCACCAGCCGTTGGATTATTTCAGCGAGCTTCTCGACCCTATCAGCCTGCCTAAACAAATTGAAGACTGCACTGGACTGTCTATCCCATCTCTTCCGGAAGTCCTGAAAACCACAGTGCAAGTTATAAATTATGCATTGTTTCGAACCAAATGAAATGAACCATGTTCCAAAAACTTGCCTTTACTACAACTTCCACACCAGCTTCGCGAAACTTCAGTAACTCTAGGGCATAGCTGCAACGTGCGAGTTATACAGATTAGTTTCTTGATTATTGAGACTCGCAGAGATTTCAAGAATCAAACTCACGGTTTGGCAATCTCAGTGATGTCAAATCGAGGGTCGAGTCCCTTGCCAATGCCATCCAGCACTGGTGCATTTAAACTTCAGTAAGCACAATGGCTAGCTGCTATAGTAAGTTAAGCATTTCGGGAAAAAGCAACATACCTGAAAAGGCTCTAACGACGAAGGTGAAAGTGGCAGGAAATCGGAAAGGCTGGTCTGCAGCAATGGCCAACAAATCTTCACCTGTGTACACAGAAAAATGGATTGCGATTTGAGAGGTTTCCTAACATACCAAGCATACAAAAGATCGATGTTTCAAACAGAAATGAGCAGGGAACGAAAACTAAGTATTGCACCGACACACCCACAAACAAGACTGAAAACAAAGTTTTAGAAACGACGTGGCATCAGAGGTCGATAGGTTTGCCAAATTACCGATTGCAGCAAGGCGCTGCTTTTTCTTCTCGTTGGCTTCCTCTTTGTTCAGTGGCTTCTTGAATCCGAGCTCCTGTTTCGCCAATTCTCTTTCCTTTCTTTGTGCTACGAGGCGTTCTTCAAAGCTGCACAATTTCACTTCTCAGCTTAAGTTATAAACATCACAAATTCTTCATTTTTTCTCTCTTTTGCACCGAACTTGCAACAGGTTCGTTCTTATAAACCTGTTGAGGAAGAACTGAGCCGTCCGTCTCACAGCTGTCATATCACCCGTGGGGACTAGAACTCCCATTTGTACCATCGCTTGAAGAACCTTTTCGGGATCTTTCTCATAAACTCCATAAAAGACTTCAAGTAAGCCTTCTCTGATATTTCGGCTTATACTACAAAGACGGAACACATAGATTACTACTCAAAACAGTAAAATCGACCACTTGAAGCAAGGTAAACGTACCTCCCCATCATTCCAAAATCATAGAAGATCAATCTTCCACCATTGAAATCATCCACAGCAATGTTTCCAGGATGCTGCGTGGACTCGTATTGTTAGTGTAAAACGAGATAGTTTTGACATTACGACAACGGATTCATCATCTTAAAACCAATGACAGGATTAGGAAGGGTTGTTACAACCATATCTCCACACGTCATATAAGTGGAAAGACTGATTCTTAGTTACATAAGTATCTAACTTAATTCGATACCGGTACAGTCACACCTACGATTAACCACTTACAGGATCAGCGTGGAAAAAGCCATGGGATAATATCTGCTCCAAGTAAGATTCAACTGCGTATCTGCCCAACCTACAAATCATAAAAAAATAACAATCAGAAATCATACCAATTTTTGAAAATATGACTACTATTTCCGAAGCTGAAGAGATATTTGGACAGGATAAACTCGAACAAACCTCTTTCGGTCCACCCCTAACTGGTCCAGGGCTTGTGTCCGGTTTATTTTGATTCCCGGCACGTACTCCATTGTCAGAACCTGCCCGACATGGGAAAGTCATTTCCGACATTAGAAATCTAGTACATTTTTAGATGACTAAACATCGACGATTTTGGAAGGCCAATACCTGTGGAGTAGTGTATTCCCAATAAATACTAGGGACTTTGACATAGTCCATATCTTTGAAGTTTGTTGCAAATTGTTCAGCGTTAGAAGCTTCTTTCATGTAGTCAATCTCCTGGAATTTTTAAGGAAATGTTCAATCAAACCAACAATTCTCATACAAATATGAGTTATGATCTCAAAGAAGCAACCATTCACCTGATATAACACATTTGCACATTCATCATAGATAGAGACCCAATCCCTTTTTGCACCATCGGATTTTGGATCGATCTTCTGAAGATATTCGGCTATAACCTTGAGATTTGAAAACGAGAAAATATCGTATAAGAAAAAGTGGCCATTATCAAGTTTAGAAGATGACAAAACTCAATAGAATGTTTTAGCTACCCTCAGATTTTTTAGGTCAATATCGAACAGATCTTTAAGACCAGGTCTTTGTACTTTAACGACAAGCTCTTCTCCCTTGAGTCGAGCACGATGGACTTGTCCTGCGTATAAGCAAGGCAACCCGATCAATCATGCTAATATATACTTTAGGCTAATGAAAAGAATGTTCAATCTAGAGATTCCAGGTATATCAAGTATACCAAGACTTGCAGCAGCAATTGGCTCATGGTCGAATCTTTCGAATATATCATTCACAGGAGCCCCAAGTTCTTCCTCGACTATTGTTACTGCAGTTTCTGAAGGAAAGGGAGGAACTTGGTCCTGCAACACTTGGAATCTTAGTTTTTACTTTCTGTGAATTATGAAATGATTGCAAACGAACCGTATTTGTAGAAAGTAAGAAAAGGCAAAGAGCTCAAGATGGCAATGTTTGAACTTAGGACTACATAAAATAACGTACTTGAAGCTCAGATAGTTGATCAACGTATTCTTGGGCGAGAATGTCTACTCTCGTGGAGAATTGTTGGCCAATCTTGATGAAGGTAGGACCAAGTCTCAAAATATTTTCTTTCAACCACTTTGCGAGAACCTTTCGTCTCTGGACCCTTTTCTGCTCCGTCATTCCACCTACGTGAATGCATTTTGCAAGATAAATCAACAAATGAAATAGGTGAAGAAAAAACAAAACTCGAAAATGGAAACTGCGACTTGAAGTATTTTCGTTTAGTAGTGGTCAAATAGAGTGGCTAACCTTTATATGAAAACTTCTGATTGTTTAACCAAACCCTGAAGATAAAAGTGAGAACAAATCCCCAAATCTCGAGAGTCCTCTGAATCGTAGAATAGGTTTTAAATCGGCTCCAGCGGCCACCAGGAGCAACAGACACCTGTATGAAGAACAAACAATCTTGAACATATAAATACACCTATTGAAGAGGACAATGCATATAGTTTCCACAACATTGTAAATAGTGTCTTACCCGAATAGCTAACTAAAACCAATTTCCCTTAAACCATTGTTATTTTCATTCATGAATACACACACTATCATCCAATCACACTTCACTGTTATACCATAAGATTACCATTCTCATTTAAACTTCACAAGAATCACCACCGGAAATCGCCCTCAACTAACTCCATCTACATCAACTTAACTACTACACAATTTTCCAAAAACACGAAAAAGGCCTCCATATAAGCATGATGTTTGCATTATAAAGAAAACAAACAACGAAATTCAAGTCAATGCCATCTGAAACACACCAAAGAAACAGCCCGAATTCGACTAAGATTAAACTTGCAGCAAGCAAACTAACATTCACCACAAGTATCAACTTAATACCTTTCAATCACAAGATTGCAACATTACCAACTCCAATTTTGGTATAATCAAAATCCACCACATATCAGAGCATAGCACAACACAAAAACAACAAAATCTACCTCAACTTGATCGCCCCCGCCTCTCTTAAACCAGGCCTCCTCTTGCCCAATCTCTTCCACACTCTTCTTCTCACTAACCACCTCCTCCATTTCCACAGCATCCAACACTGCATTTCCACTCCCCACACTCACATTTCCATTTCCATTTCCATTTCCATTCCCATTCCCATTCCCATTCAAATATTTAGCTAAACTCCCATTCTCACTCTCAGATTTCACACTCCCATTCTCACTCTCAGATTTCACACTCCCATTTCCGTAGCTACCAACTGAGCCATTTCTGCTACTGTAATTCCCATTAACACTACCGTTCAATTTTACCGCCAATTCTCTGTCCCTCTCTTCAAGAACAGAGTCTTCTCTCTGAACAGCTCTGATTCTTCCAAGAATCTTTGCATTGCTTCTGGGTCCGGCTCTAGACAGCGAAAGCTTGAGTCTTTTTGTTGAATTGTGAGGAGAAAGAAATATTAGCTCAGGTAAAGTAGAACTGGAAATTGAAAAAGTTGCCATTTTTACAAACTGATTTCTTGATTCTCAGCAGCCCATTCCCCAAAAAAAATGTTCTTGGGTAGGAAATTGAGAGGGTGGAAGTTGGAGATTTTTGCAGAGAACCAAGAACTGAAGTGGGCTTTGCTTATTTTTATCTTTTGAATTGATTATGGAATTAAGAAGATGAGAGGATGAGAGAAGTGCGTGACCTGGAAAGAGAGAGATTACCTCGAAATGTGATTGGCTGACGCTGTTCTCCTTGTTGTCCATTTGGTGATGGCTCCATAGCCACAAGTGTTAGTTGTTTTTCGTTTCTATTGTGCAATTGTGCAAATTGTAAATTCAAGTTGTTTATGGCCATAGACAATTCAATTTTGTCAAATAATGCGATGTAAATTCATCTTGTTTATCATACTCGTTTTTTATATTTTAGTACTGTGTTTATGTGTGATTTCATATTCGATCATTAGAGCATCCACAATGGCGGCGAACGGACCGGCTAGCCAATCTCCAGCACTCGCCGGTTCGCTCGCCGAACCATTGTAACCGGCGAGCGTCAATTCGGCGAAAAAATAAGCGAGCGCATGCCGATGCGCTCGCCGGTCCGCTCGCCGCCATTGCAGGCTCCGGACCGGCGAACGATAGGCCAACGATTTTTTTTTTAATTTTCGAAACACTATATATACGCGCTTCGCACATCATTTTCATTCGCACCACTTGTTTTAACGAGTACTCTCTCTATCTTAATTTCTGCACAAGATCAACAACGTGAAATGGAGAACAACAACGAAGGTACTCCAATGACGAGCGGGTCTCAAACTAACCCGGTACCCATGGGAAGTGGATGGGGTCCAATGCTCGGGTACTACAACATGTACCCGTGGAAGCAGATGATGTCCGGTATGGCAGCGGGGGGGTTACAGGCTATCGCCCCAGTTTTGATTTTTCGACTGCTTCTTCACACACATCGACCCCAACGGAGGCACAGTTCACGCAATATGAGACTTTCTCCTTAGAGGAGTTGGGGTTTGATCTTCTCGGTGTTCCGGAAACTCCCGTTCAAACGGGGGGAATTGGGCGGGGTCGGGGCCCCCCAAAGAAGAAGGGCAAAGGGAAGGGCAAGAGGGTCGGCGAGTCGTCGCAGCCGGGTGAGGACGACTGCTCGGTACGGAGGAAGTGGACGGATGCGGAGAACGTCGCGCTTTCCAAGGCGTGGGTGAGTGTTTGCGATGATCCCCTCATTTCGAACAATCAGAGGATCGTCAATATGTGGACCAAAATAGCAACAGTCTACAAGGCATTTTTCCCGGAGGGGAGGCCGCGCAACAGGGAGGAGTGCCGGAAGGCGTGGGACCGAATCAGGGCTGGGGTCTCCCGATTTTCGGGCTTGTACGCCAACGCCCTCCGCATGCAGAGTAGTGGCCAAACGGAGGATGACTGCAGGAGGATAGCGGAGAAAGCCTTCCCCCAGCCCGGGTTGTATAAGGAGTTCACCTACTGGAACTGGTATGAGGTGTTGAACGACTCCGAGAAGTTCCGGGCAGGTGTCGAGGCTGGCTGGCTGAAGAAGCAACAACTGAACTATACCGGTGATTACATCGGCAGTAGTGGCGGTTCTCACGACCTCCCCGAGGGTGCTCAGGAGCTTCCGTCCCCTCCATCGTTCGTTCGCTGAACTCTCCCGGTTGGTCAAAGGCGGGCGCAACGGGAGGCGGGGTGAGGAGGGCGCCGGGGGGGTCCCAGGAGGTCCAGTCGGCATCCCCCCTTGGCCAGTCGACAGAGGATCTCAAATTCTTCGCGCGTCAACAAACGCGTGCTTAGATGGTCAAGATCTTAGCCGATTGGAAGGCGGCAGAGGACCCCGAGGAGAAGAGTTTTCTTCACTCATTGCTCGTGAGCATGCGTGACGATTTGAAGGCCACCGCGGCACGGGGGGTACCGGCGGCGACGGTGGCGACGGAGGCGACGGAGACGAGGAGTGAGGCGGAGGTCGGGATTTTTTTTAAATAATGTAATTTTTTTTAATGTACTTTTTTAATTTAAATAATATTATTGAATTTTTCCGTATCTGTGTCGTAAATTTAATTCCGTATTTTGTGTGATTGTCAATTATTTGTTTTATATAATTTTGAGTGATATGGCTAGGCTATTGCTAGGCTATTTGCTTGTCCTGATGATGTGGCAGAAGGATTTTTAGTGCTGATGATGTGGAAGAAGAAGTTTGTGGCTGGGCTACGACTGGGCTATGGCTAGGCTATTCTTATTGTGGATGCCCTAGAGCATCCACAATGGCGGCGAGCGGACCGGCTAGCCGATCTCTGGTGCTCGCCGGTTCGCTCACCGAACCATTGTAACCGGCGAGCGCCATTTAGGCGAAATAATCGGTGAGCGCATGCCGATCCGCGAGCCCTGGCCGATGCGCTCGCCGGTCCGCTCGCCGCCATTGCAGGCTCCGGACAGGCGAGCGATCGGCCAGCGAAATTTTCTTTTTTTTTTAAATTTTTTGAAATACTATATATACGCGCTTTGCACGTCATTTTCATTCGCACCACTTGTTTTAACGAGTACTCTTCTATCTTAATTTCTGTACAAGATCAACAACTTGAAATGGAGAACAACAACGAAGGTACTCCAATGACGAGCAGGTCTCAAACTCCCCCGGTACCCGTGGGAAGTGGATGGGGTCCGATGCCCGGCTACTACAACATGTACCCGTGGTAGCAGATGATGTCCGGGATGGCAGCCGGGGGGGTTACCGGCGATGCCGGGGTGGGCACCCGGTATGCAGATGATGCCGGGGTGGGCACCCGGGATGCAGATGATGCCGGGAGGGGGGGTTACCGGCGATGCATGGGACGCCCGGGGGGGGGTACCGGTGACGCAGGGGACGCTGGGGGGGAACGTCTATCACCCCAGTTTTGATTTTTCGACTGCTTCTTCGCACACATCGACCCCAACGGAGGCACAGTTCACGCAATATGAGACTTTCTCCTTAGAGGAGTTGGGGTTTGATCTTCTCGGTGTTCCGGAAACTCCCGTTCAAACGGGGGGAATTGGGCGGGGTCGGGGCCCCCCAAAGAAGAAGGGCAAGGGGAAGGGCAAGAGGGTCGGCGAGTCGTCGAAGCCGGGTGAGGACGACTGCTCGGTACGGAGGAAGTGGACGGATGCGGAGAACGTCGCACTTTCCAAGGCGTGGGTGAGTGTTTGCGATGATCTCCTCATTTCGAACAATCAGAGGATCGTCAATATGTGGACCAAAATAGCAATAGTCTACAAGGCATTTTACCCGGAGGGGAGGCCGCGCAACAGGGAGGAGTGCCGGAAGGCGTGGGACCGAATCAGGGCTGGGGTCTCCCGATTTTCGGGCTTGTACGCCAACGCCCTTTGCATGCAGAGCAGTGGCCAAACGGAGGATGACTGCAGGAGGATAGCGGAGAAAGCCTTCCCCCAGCCCGGGTTGTATAAGGAGTTCACCTACTGGAACTGCTATGAGGTGCTGAACGACTCCGAGAAATTCCGGGCAGGTGTTGACGCTGGCTGGCCGAAGAAGCAACGACTGAACTATACCGGTGATTACAGCGGTAGCAATGGCAGTTCCCACAACCTCCCCGAGGGTGCTCAGGAGCTCCCATCCCCTCCATCGTTCGCTCGCCAAACTCGCCCCGGTTGGTCGAAGGCAGACGCAACGGGAGGCGAGGGGGCCGTCGGGGGGTCCCAGGAGGTCCAGTCGGCATCCCCCCTTGGCCAGTCGACAGAGGATCTCAAATTCTTCGCGCGTCAACAAACGTGTGCTCAGATGATCAAGATCTTAGCCGATTGGAAGGCAGCAGAGGACCCCGAGGAGAAGAGTTTTCTTCACGCATTGCTCGTGAGCATGCGTGACGATTTGAAGGCCACCGCAACACGGGGGGGGGGGGGGGTACCTGCAGCGACCGAGACGAGGAGTGAGGCGGAGGTCGGGATTTTTTTTAAATAATGTAATTTTTTTTAAAATTAATGTAATTTTTTTAATTTAAATAATATTATTGAATTTTCCCGTATCTTTGTCGTAAATTTAATTCCGTATTTTGTGTGATTGTCAATTATTTGTTTTATATAATTTTGAGTGATGTGGCTAGGTTATTGCTAGGCTATTGCTGGATTATTTGCTTGTCCTGGTGATGTGGCAGGAGGATTTTTAGTGCTGATGATGTGGCAGGAGGAGTTTGTGGCTGAGCTATGGCTGGGCTATTCTTATTGTGGATGGCCTTAGTAAAACTATCTCCATTGAACTAAAACCTATTTTTAGGTTTACGTTAAATCAAAACCCAAAACTTTTTAAAAAATTTTTGAGTACAAAAGACATACTCTCTCCATCCATAAAATATTATCCAATTTTGCTATTTTGATTCGTCTGTGAAAAGTTGTCCCCTTTGTTTTTTTTTTCTATTTTTAGTAAAAGGACTTAATTTTCCACCAACACTTTACACTCACATTCTATTATTAAACTAATATATACATGTGGGACCCTCATTCCACTAACTTTTTTAAATAATTTTTCTTCCCATTTCTTAAAACCCGCGCCGAGTCAAACTTGAATAATATTTCATGGACGGAGGGAGTAATATAGTTAATATTATTTTAAGTTTGAGTGTAGTGTAAAATCATATTTGATATGACATTAAATTTAAATAAAAAATTTTAATTTGAAAAAATAAATTTAAGCCGCTAACAAATTTAAGAATTTGCATAAACTCTCATATGAGATCTGTTAAATTGCAACTAATTAGCAATCCAAAATTAAGATTAATTTTTAACCATTAGATTAGGAATCTAGTGGTTGATATAATGCCAAGTTTGTTATATTTTAAATTTAAATAATTATTAAATAAAATTAAAGGGTATTAAGGTCAATTCTCTCTTATTAAAATTATCTTAAAACTTTAAATTTACGTAACTATTTCAATTTAAATTATTTTTTGACAAAAAATATATCAAACTAAAGGTAAATTTATAAGGATTATAGCGAGATCTCAATTGCATATGTTCCAACGACGTTCGGATGATGAAATTTGATGATTTTTATTTCATATATGTTGATAAGTAGATTTTTTTATCAACAAATACATCAAAAAAATCTCAATATAATGCATGTAAAATACTTGTATTGAAATACTTAGGTCATTGTGTTGATATTTGTAATACACTATGTTGATATAAAAAACACGAAAATTATGATATGATAACAGAATGACGATCTTAACATTTTGTTGATATTTTGTCTACTATTTATTGATATTCGTAAGATTTAATCTCATCCACTTATTTTAAAATCTAAGGGTGGAGATTTGGTCTTGATTTTGAATTATGATGCTATAAGCAACATAAAAGATCCACTCTCGCAGATTTAATCTTTTACAAAACGCTCAAGAAAGAGGAAACAAAATAAATATATATCCAAAAAAAAAATCTTGCTCGCGAAAAGAAATAAATGTATGACAATACATTGAATTTATGCTTTATCTGTTGTGAAAAATAAACTCAGATTCTAGATAGGACTCGAATACAATAATCAAACATTTCCTCATTTATTAGTACTGTACATTTTATGTACAAAAATCAAAATTACATTCAGAATTTCAGATATACAATTAACGTCTATGGTTGATTGATACAAATTCATTTATACAATCTATATGATGGAATAGCCATGAGGTGCTTTTCTCTGCTAATCACTATTCCAAAGTGTTCTGTCATGTCCAAATCACTCGGCTCGCCACCATCGGGGAGCTCCCAATCGAAGCAATGCACCAATTGTGCCACGACCAATTTGACCAACGTGAGCCCTAGCTGCTGTCCCGGGCAGCTTCTTCTACCCGACCCGAAGGGTGTGAGCTGAAAATGCTGCCCGAGGAGGTCAACATTGCCCCCAACAAACCTCTCTAGCACGAACTCATCAGGTTCGTGTCATAAGCTAGGGTCTCTTCCAATAGTCCAGACGTTCACAAAGGTCCACGTTCCTTTGGGGATGTGGAACCCGTTGACCGCACAATTTTCCATGGATTCGTGGACGAGTAGTCGGCCAGGTGGGTGGAGCCTCAGGGTTTCCTTGACAACTAAATCCAAGTATTCTAGTTTGTCGAGATGGGACTCATCCACCATATGGTCCAAGCTCACTATTCGCTCCAATTCGTTTTGTGGCTTCTTCGTCACTTTGGGGTGACGAATCAGCTCGGAGATTGTCCACTCCATCGTCGATAAGGTCGTGTGATCCTATAAGAATATCCTAAGCAACAAAGATTATCTCATCAAATTAAGATCAAAATGAACCAAAGTTGAAAGCGTTCATTTATACATTATAACAAGAGGGAACATCTTTTTTGGTCCACGAACTTTGTCGAAGTATCATTTTAGGTCCATGAACTTTGAAAATATCATTTGAGGTCCGTCAACTATGAGTTAATATCATTCAAATTATTTTTTTACTATTTTCAAATTTTTATGCACGAAAATACCCTCAATACCTTAAAGGGTATATATTTTTAATAAATTAATCACGTACTCATATTTTTTTATAAATATCTTTACTATATACTTTTGATCAATTTTCTAAATATAATTTAACCTTCAATATTATCACTTAATTATGTGACATGTAAGATATGGATGCTCGTAAAAATTAATGTCACGGTCAATAGACGATAATTGAATATTGATGATATTATTTTAAAATAATATATTAATATTCAAGTATCGTCTATTGACCGTGACCTTGATATTTACGAGTATTCATACTCACAAATATTTTTAAATGCTTTAATTATAAAAAGTTGAAGGAATTTTTCTAGCATATCACAAAATTAAGTGATAATATTGAAGGTCAAATTATATTTAGATAATTCGTCAAAAATATATAGCAAAGATATTTATAAAAAAATATGAGTATGTGATAAGTTAATTAAAAATATGTATCCTTTAAGGTATTGAGGGTATTTTCGTCCATAAAAACTTGAAAATAGTAAAAAGTATTTTGAATGATATTAACTCATAGTTGACGAACCTCAAATAATATTTTCAAAGTTCACGGACCTAAAGTTAGTGGAAAAAAAGATGTTGCCTCTTATAACAATCTTATAACAAACAGGTAGAGGGGAAAATCGAGTTTCTAGGTCACTTGGCCATTAAAATAACGAAAATGTACCCAATTTGTTATCTATTCCATATATGAGAAAAACGCCAATGACAATGGCGTGTCTATAAGTAAAGACGCCAATGGAGTTGGCGTTTCTATAGGAAAAACG
The DNA here is from genome assembly GCF_004379255.2 of Salvia splendens. Classification (NCBI taxonomy): domain Eukaryota; kingdom Viridiplantae; phylum Streptophyta; class Magnoliopsida; order Lamiales; family Lamiaceae; genus Salvia; species Salvia splendens. Next base: position 20,807,444 of record NC_056047.1, on the reverse strand, counting down.
CCAATGGAGTTGGCATTTTACAATACCGTCGTATTGTAATCGTATTTTCTCTAAATGCAGCTAAATTAAAACACGCCAATTAGGTTAGCGTATTACGTGATAACACGCCAACAAAGTTGGCGTGTTCAATAGTTACAGACGCCTATAATATTGGCGTGTTTAAGTTTAAAAACGCCTATGGAATTGGCGTTTTTAAGATAAACATGCTGATAAGTCGTATTCTAGGCCTTGGTTACTGGTCGGTATAATGTGCATAATTGGAATATATTCTGCAAAACAGTTGCTAAAGTGTGCTGGGAAGTGTTCTAGCCAGTACGGGAATATTCGGAGAATTCAGGTGAAAAGGGCGTCAAGATGTTGTTATCCTGACCAGTATGCATGCCAAAGATGCTCGAGATGGAGAAGAAGGATAGCTGGGAAGATCAGCCGCAAGCAAGGGGGAAAAAGAGTCATTTCATGTTCGAAGTCTACCCTAAAAATTAAGGGAGGCCTCCCTATAAAAGGAAGCCACTTGGAGAGAGAATCATCATCAATTAGTTAGTTAACTCCTACGCTTAGTTAGCAATCTCTCTTCGGTAGATCACTCCTTCAGCATTATCCTTCGTAATTCTCGTTCCTCGCCACAGCCATGGTCACTTGAAGATCATCAGTTCGCCGGAGTTCCATCATCTCGTTCCAGCCAGCGTGTTTTGAATTTGTGACAGTTTCATCGCCCGGAGTGGCAAACAGTCTTTATTTGCTTTCTTAGTTAATCGCACTTTGTTTTCTTACGTTGGATTTGTCGCATTTTCAGTATTTGCTTACTTTGAAGTCCTAGTTGTGATCCAAACGTTTCTATGATATGAAGTTGTTTTTTGTGCATCGGTTTTTGTTTGATTTCGTTCTTTCTGCCTAGATAGCTTAGATCTAGCTGTTACGGTAATTTCCAGTGTTGAATCGCATGTTTTCATTTCTGTAGTTAATCTGCCTGAGTTTGCAAGTCTAGATAGCTGTTAGATTTTAGATCTGAGATGGTTAAGTGTGACAGCCTAGTTTACGTGATTTCTGCCACCTTGCATGTCACCCAGTAAGCGTAATTTCAGTTTCGTTAGTTTAATCTTTTGATTTGGAGTTTTAACTATTAGATCTGTTCTTGTGAAGTTGTTATTCTGCATTTCTCATTCATGGAATTTGAGTTGTTTGATTTGTGTTCATACTTGTTGGAGAAGACAATGTCCACATCCAAATTTGAGACCACTTTTACTTTTAGCTACTTTTGCTTTTGTCCTTTACTTTTATTTACTTTTCAGCTTTACTTTCAGATCTGTAGGCCTAGTCACCTAACTACCTCTTTTCCTCTGATATTCCGTTTAGCCTTTTATAGTAAACTCGTACCTTCTACATTTATTTCTGAAGCATCATGTTCCCCACTCAACCCAAAGCGTGGTAGCTAACCAAACCTTTCAGAATATCACCACAATCACTCCAAATCGTCACCATCTCTGTGGGATTCGAACCCTACCTTCACTATACTACCCAGTAGAAGAGGGTTGAGGAATTATTGATACCAGGTTCAGGATTAGCAGGGACTTCCATACTGATCAGTAGGATACACCTTTTGCTTGAAACGACACCTGCACAAACCTGCTCTTTCACACACCAACTATGTTGGCGTGTTTCTGTTGAACCATATTCCCCCCAGATCTCCCCCAAAATCGCGAGCAGTTATTTCGTATGATCCTCCTTTTGCTAAAGGATTCATTATGTTGGATGAAACAATTTCGTACGATGAGCTTGAGGAAAATATTTGTGAAAGGATGAGGATAAGCATATATGAAAACAAAATTCAAATAATATGGAAACGTACTATATGCTTTGGATCCGGAGTCACGTTTATAGGTGTTCTACTAGAAGAAGTATGCATGCAACTAATGTTTAGTGAGAGTATGGTTATTGGAGGTCTAATTGAATTATATGTTGAGTATTCGGCAATTACTCAACATCATAGTCATCATGTCATAAGTTATGATGTTGGTACGTCTACGAGAGCCCAAGAACCATATTTTGCCGCAACACAAGATTTTGATGTTGGTACGTCTACGAGAGCCCAAGAACCATATTTTGCTGCAACACAAGATTTTGAAGCTGGACGCGTGCATTTAGGGGAAAGTGACAATTGTGATGTGGTTGAGGACATAATAGGTCCTGATAAAGCCGACTTTCTTGATCCACAATCACCTTATTATTCTGAAGATTCCAACCCGGTTAGTATAGACTCAGATGGTGATCCGTCGGATGATGAACAATTTGTTGCTTCAAGACCATCCATTCCACTTGGAGAAACAACAGTTGGAGAAACAACAGTTGGAGGAAGATCAGTATGAGGAAGAGTACTTCCACAATTCCCACAACCTGGTATGAACTATTTTCGCACCTTACCAGGTCCATATGATAGTTTTGATCCCAAAAACTTTGAGCGTGATGATCCCAGTGTGCATTATTGGAGTGAAAAAGATCCTAGCAATGTCGGTTTGCATACTAAATTTAGAACGAAGTTGGAATTGAAGGCAACTGTGACTCATTGGCATTTGGAAAAAATCCGACAATATACAGTTGCTGAAAGTAAAGGAAAGAGATGGCATGCAGTTTGTAAGTGGCCACAAGGAAATCCGAAGGATACCTCATTACCGAAATGTTTGTGGGAGTGCCGAGCAACACTGAGAAAGCATGATGAACACTGGCAAATTAGAGTGTTTATCACTGCTCATACTTGCATGGAGGATCGTAACTATAATGGGCACGCTAATCTTTCGTCGGGTATGATAGCATTGAGTGTTCGACATCAGATAGAAAACGATCCTTGCTATAAGGTAAAAGCAATTGTGGCGGATATTGAAAATAGATTTCATGTCAAAGTTAGTTACAAGAAAATATATTTCCATGTACTCATCAAGTGCAATAGGCTCCATTGAGTACTCCAAATCCACGTACACCATGTCGTGCCTATTATTCCAAGCCTGTAAATGATTGGCGTGCCATTCAACCCAATTCCGTCCAGCTTTGCCACGTCGATCCTGTTTCGCAAAATCAGGACCGTGGAATCGGTTGACAAGCTCGATATAGGGTTGGACAATCCCAAATTATTGTAACACTCGCTCTGGCACGTGTGGCTCAACCAGATTCTAGCAAATAATGGTTGTGCTCGACGTCCATATAGGACGACCGGCAACACAAACATCCGACAGGTTTCGTTGGACATACGGCCTCCAAATAAACTACATAAGAAACAAATTTAGTCAAAACAAGTTCAACCAAAACATCATACAAACACCAATTTAGGTTACGTAAATTACTTGGTCGGCATGCATTCTAGAGAACTGATCTCTGAAAGTTTCAATGCAATGCCCGGGTGCTTTTACATAAGAGGCCGGACCAGTCCATCTACAAAAAATAAATTATGAGCGAATAACATGGAAATTATTAAAAAATATGCTTTAAAAATTAATTAGTTAACAACTTACGCGATTGCACATGGTAGGTAGTCTATAAGCACGAGATTTAGCATTCTCGGCCTAATAATTGGGATTCTCTCCCAAGCCCACAACTGTAACAATGTAAGAGCACTCCCAACATCGGTCCTCTTAGCAAGTGCAGCTTCACATAAATTGTGGTACAAACATGAAAAATTGCATGTAGAAAAATGGAATTTTATTACCAGATGCGTTAGGGATCAATAGACCACCAAGTAACAACAGACAATACACACGAGCACGTTGCTCGTATATGTACTCGTCGTGATCATCACTCAACTCAATCCTCAATTGAGCTGATAAGGCTGTCTGCTTCTAGTTCATTTCTTTCAAATCAACTTGATCTGGAATAAAGCCAAGAAAATCCAGACAAATCTCATTCCAATGGTTTACATCCTTAGTGGGGATGTAACCCGTCAGAGCTTCACCGTCAGTGTTGAGGCCCCACAAGACCTCCACGTCTTCTAATGTCACAGTCGCTTCACCGATTGGAAAGTGAAACGTGTGCGTCTCTGGCCTCCAGCGTTCAATCAAAGCGGTGATGAGATGGTGGTCAATATCTTTTGGTTTACCACACCTCAACATCCCGCCAAACCCCATCCTGTCTACAACCGCCAAGACACGAGGATGTATGGGAACATCCCAAATGATACCTTCGTACCTTCTGCAGTGTACGTCTTGTGAGGGTTCTCCAGCCCATATATTGTTAGAGACGTGTTGTCTCTGAAAATATAGTACAGATGGGTCGTCAGGACCACATAATAGTCTTCTGCGAGCACTAGAAGATGATGCCATAATTCGTCTACACAAAGTTACGCAAAATTAATAACAATTCGCATACACAATATTACACAAAACAAACTAACCAATATACATCGACATAAACAATTTCAATAATTTGTCAATATTGAACCCAAATAATGCAATACACTTTAAAACCCATATAAATCAAAACAAGTTGCCCGGATTTAAAGTTGTTAATCCATATTTATACCCTAACTCAACACCAATATCTCAACTATTAACCAACAATAATGTCATCCAAACAATCAAATATGCTAAATAATAATTCAACACAATATTTCAACTCAATTCGCAACCAATTACAAACCCTAGCTAACTATCCAACAATTACTCAAATAATGTAAAAGATAAGCATACTAACCGAAAATAATATATAAATTTGGGGAAAAATAGCACCGGATGGAGGGTGAATTCGCATGGAGCAATCTGCCTTGGATAAAATCGTGAGTGTGTGGGCTGAGTTTTTCGCGATTTGGAGGAGGAGAGGGTGATATATCAGATCTGTATAAAGTCGCCACTGGTATTGGCGTCTTCTACAAAACACGCCGACCTTGTTGGCGTCTTTTATCAAAACGCCATTCTACTAAGCTTTTCTAATTTCATAAACACGCCCTCTTAAAAGGCATTTTATAGTATACACGCCAAACTCAATGACGTGTTACACTCGATACTGTATTTATAAAAAATACGACTAAAATATGTTGAAATTAAAACACGCCAACTATGTTGGCGTATTTACTTAAAGAAACGCCAATGCGGTCGGCGTTTTTCCCATATATGGAAGAGATAACAAAACGGGTACATTTACGTTATTTTAAACGTAAACTAGCCTAGATACCCGATTTTCCCCAGAACAGTCTTCACATGGCGGCGATCGAATTCGAATCCAGCTTCTCCGGAGTCCATAACGGCCAGCATCGTGTCGACGAAGTCGTGATTGCGCGTCTTCTCCTGCTTTCTCTGAAGATGATCATCGATGATTTTAAATCCCCAAATTGGGGAAAAAATCCATAAGAAGGGGAAAAATCCCCCAAATTGGGGATCGCAGCCACCTGCAGCGTCTCATCAATCACAGCTTTAAACCCCAATTTCTCATCCAAATCCCTATCCACATACTTCCGCCCAAACACCATCAAACAGTTCATATCCCCCCAAACACCCGAAACCCTAGCGGTGAGGTCAACGATTTCCCCCTTTTCTGCATCCCGCCGCATCAATCCAACCATCTCCCCCATCCCCGCCCTTCTGAACGGCCGGAACTCGCTGATTTTGGCGCTGCTGAGCAATTCCACAGTGCACAATCGGCGCATGTTGCGCCAGTACGCACCGTAGGGGGCGAAGAGGATGTTCCTCTGGTCGTATCCGATGTAGCGGGCGGCCTGGTGGTGAGTCCAGCCGGCGAAGGCGAGATCGTGCGTCTTGAGCACGAGCTCGGAGCCGGCGGCGGACGAGACGACGACGACGGGGATGGTGCCGAGGCGGAGGAAGATGATCGGGCCGTGTTTGGCGGCGAGGCGGTGGAGATCGCTGGAGAGATTCTTCCCTAGGAGGTGGAGATGGCCGATCAGAGGCAGCGCGATCGGTCTCGGCGGGAGATGTTCTTCCTCAGCAGATGATGGAGGAAGGAGAGGAATATGATGAAAGAGAGATCTAACCAAAACCAGGCCATAGATTTTTACTGTAAATATATGTGGGTGTTTTGTTCAGTGATTTGAAGAGAAGAAAGAAAGGTTAGTGTTGAATTTTTGTTGTATGATTTGAAAAGGAGAGATTAAATAGAGAGTAAACTACAATACTACTAGCTGATGTTTCACTTTCGCATGTACAAAAATAACCATAGGTACCAAATACTATGAGATTTTTTTTTACTATAAAGGATATTTTTAGAAATTTCAATTAAATAGTACTAAACTTGATTTCATTTTTCTTCATTTCTTATTTCTTTTTTTTCTTTAGTTTCTTCTTCTGTCTTTTTTCTTCATTTTTTAGTATTTTATCTTCCATTATTCTTTCTTTTTTCTCCTTAGTTTATGTTTCTTCTTTTTTCTTTTCTCTCCTTTTTTTATTTCTTTTTAGTGTTTTATACCTACATCTAATTGCATTCACAATATTAATCAAGAATAAAACACCTAATTTAATTAATTATTTAAACTAATTAAATCGGTTGAATATATTTAATTAAATTATTTCATACTCATTTTAGGGTTAAAACACCTAACTAAAAATATTCAATTGTTTATATATTTATGAATATAATTCACAATTTTAAATTTTTATTAAAACTATTTTAAAGAGTGAACTACATCAAAAGTCCATAACTTTTCGGTTTGTGACACTGCAGGTCCCTAACAAAAAAAAATATCGTTAGATGACCCTAACATTAAACATAATCATAAATCATGTTTTAAGCCACTTTTCGGACGAAAATGCCCAAATGGCTTGAAGGGCATTTTTGGCAATCTCTAAATTCGCTGACATATGAATTCTGTCACATTTATGTCAACAACTTCTTATGTGATATCCTAATAAGTTCTAATACTTCATACCTGATTAAAGTTTTGTCAATATTTGTACACAAATTTTTTTTTCTTATATTCCTCTATTTCTAGTTAGTGGTAACAATATACTAGGTATATCATATAGGAAATTCATTGAGAAACAACAAAAATATGGAAAAGTGCAGTTGTTTATGAAATAAAATATAATATTCAATCTTTATATATAAATTTGCATAGTTTCTTGTCATTAATGATAAAATTGAAACATGAGTAATATTTTGAAAATATTCAAGCATGCGACATTAGCTATTTCATCCTTGTAGATTTTTTTATTAATAATAGTATCTGAAATGAAGACAATGTAAATTTATAAATTAATAATATAAATTGAGGTACTATCATAATAAATAAAATCGATCGATAAATCAACGTAAAAAACAAATAAAAATTAGTGGTGACAAACTCGTATTTATAGTGTTGTGATTGGTATGTTGATGTGCATAATTGTTGAGTTTTTGTGCTCAAAATGGTTATTTCCAGCCAATTACTCTATGTTTCGGAGTTCACGTGTTTGTCGAGTGTTTTAGGCGAAAATAGGTGAAATTGGAGCAAAAAGAGTGCCACCCGGTCGGGTTAATATATGTGGTGGAAATACCACCCGGCCGGGTGTTAACGAGAAGCCTGCAGAAGTCCAGAAGCTGCCGAGTATAGAATATCCGGCCGGGTGATTTTCATTTGTAACAATTCCACCCGGGCGGGTACTACTTTTATAGCGTGGCGAGTCCAGAGACTTCTACCCGACCGGATGGATCTCATGTTGAATAATTCCACCCGTTCGGGTCCGTCGAACTGACGATTTTCTAAGCCAGACGCGATTTTAGAAGAGGCAAATAAGAGAAAAGAGCTAGGGCAACTGGAGACACTCGCTACCAGCCGCAAAAACACACTTTCTCTCTGTAGGAAGTACTCTTGGAAGAAGATTGAAGATTCAAGCATCAATTCCTCCGCCAATTGTAATCCGTATCATGAATTTCATTGTTTTTCTTAGCTTTTGTTGGTTTTCTACCGTGAGCATGAGTAGCTAAACACCTATTATGTAGAATTCTTGGTGAAGATGCATTGATTCATAGTTTTAATCCAATTGATTTCGGTTTATCTTGCTCTTGTAATTGTTTGAATTATTCTTGTGCTTTTCTCTATCAGTTGCTTGATCACCAATTGGGAGTGTTAGGGTTTCTTAGAGTAATCAGGAGATGAAATATTTAATCTTGAAAGAGGAATAATTCACTCCTTAATTCAATAGAACTCGGGAGAGTTGAGATTTTGAGTGGGATCATTAATCTAATCCAACTGTTAGGAGTTAGGTCTAAGAATTAGAAGGGAACTTCAATTATTACACCTAATCTGCGGATTTCTCACCTCGGGAGGGGGTTTAATCTATAATCGTGATTGATTCAACAATTCTGGAGACTTTAAATGGTAAATCTATTTCAATTGGGTTAGATTATGAGTTGCGCATCGGATCCCGGAATTCTGCATATTTCTCCATCATCTTTCACAACTTGCTTAATTGCTTTCTTGTTTAAGTGTTTTAATTTAATCTCTGAATTTATATGCTTTTAGTAGTTGTTAGTTTCAAAACCCAAAGTTTCCTGATTGTCTGGATAGTAGTTGAAATTTGTTCGTGGTACTTGGGTTTACACTTAATTGTCTCTGTGGGATACGATATACTCTTGCTTGGTAAATGCTACAATAACCCCGTACACTTGCGGGTATTAATTGGGTAAAATAAAGTTGAGTCAAGTTTTTGGCGTCGTTGCCAGGGACAATTTTGTGTTATATAGCTTGATATCGTGATAATAATCAAGATTACTACTTCAGATTTTACTGCTTTATTTTCTTTTTCTTTTAATTTTAATTTTTTTTTGGGTTCTCACATTTGTGTTTCTTGTCCAGGTGTATGGACACAGGTTCTAAAGGCTTGCCTCTAGAACCTTTCGATCCGGAAATCGAAGCAACAAACCGGAAGAGGAACGCTTATAGGAGACTCACACAGAAAATTCAAGCTTCTTCGCCTAACCGCATAGGAGCATCCTCAGTTCAAAGGGACCTTTCACCCATCCGATCACCAGTTCAGGACCATATTTTGTTTGATCCCGTTTCTCCTTGTTTGATGGAGTACGAAGAGGGTAACAACGGTCCACCACCCCCTCCTCCCACTAATGCTGAACTTCTACGACAGTTGGAGGAGTTGCGTCAACAGGTCAACCTTGGACCACCTGTGCCTGTGCAGAATCAGTATGTATACCAAGGCCTGACAAATCCAACTATCCATAGCAACATCGCGACCAATACTTTTGAGCTGAAAAGAGGACTGATCCAGATGGCGGAGAACATTGCTTTTAGGGCAAATCCACAGATGACCCTAACAAGCATATCACTAAGTTCATTCAGATTTGCAACACAACAAAGTTGAATGGAGTGACAGATGAGCATGTTCGACTAAGGCTGTTTCCTTTCTCTTTAGAGGATTCAGCAAATGACTGGTTAGAGAGTTCAGAGCCAGTATCAATTAGAACATGAGATGCTATGGTGGAAAAATTCTTGGAGAAATTCTATCCCCCTAGTGAAGCGATAAAGAGGCAACACAAGATCATTGCCTTTCAGATGACTCATGCAGAGAATATCAGAGACGCATGGGGAAGGTTTAAATCTTTGATGAAATGGTGTCCCAACCATGGGTTAACCCTGACAGTTCAAGTCATTACATTTTTCAAGGGATGTGTGCCTGAAGCACAAAGGGAGTTGAACTTGAGCTCAGGTGGCAATTTTCTCAAGAAATGAGTGAATGAAGTCATGGAAGTAATAGAGGAGCTTGCATCTAATGACGAAGGATGGAGCAACGAAAGAAGTAAGGTGCATAGGGTAGCTTCTACTTCAGATCATGATCCTATGAGCGCCCTATCCGACAAGTTGGATGCGCTGACCATGAAATTTGACTGCATGGCAATGGGGCAAACGTCTCAAGAACCCCAAGGAAATATGGAGGACGTGAACTATGTGAATCAATGGGGCAACACCCGGTACTACAATAATCAACGCCCCAACTTTCAGGGTGGAGGATATAATCAGTTCGGGGAACAAGGGGCATCCCAATCTCTCTTATGGGAACCCCAATAATGCTCTGCAACCACCGCCGGGGTTCACAGTTAGTGATGGAGTGGTTAATGATCCAAAGAAGATGACCACGGAAGACATACTCAAGTCTTTCATGCTACAGTCCAACAAGCTCATAGAGCAGAACAATCACAGGATGGGGAAGGTTGAGACAGATGTGCAAAGTATGGCCACTCATCTGAAGAACATCGACACACAGATCAACCAGATTTCCCAGACTGTGAGTACTATTACTCAATCGGGAAAATTTCCTTCGAACACCATCATAAATCCCAAAGATTGCAAAGCTGTGCAGTTGAGGAGTGGAAAATGTTATGAGGGACCTGCAATGCCATCAGAGGACAGAGTCATGGAAAAGGCACCTGAAGGCACCGAGACAGTACATATTACTTCCCCACCTAAGGAGAACGTGGTTCCAACTCTACCTACACCACCTGAAGCTCACACTCCCACTGACGTGAGGATTCCCTATCCTCAACGTGTGCAGAAGAAGAAGACAAATGCACAGTTCTCGAGGTTCTTGGATATATTTAGGAAGGTGCAGATAAACATCCCATTGGTGGAGGCACTACAGCAGATGCCCAGCTATGCCAAGTTTCTGAAGGATGTGGTTTCCAACAAGAGGAGATGGATGGAGTATGAGACGGTGAATTTGACTGAAAGCTGCAGCGCCATTATTCAGAAGTTGCCAGCTAAACTGAAGGATCCGGGAAGTTTTACCATCTTTTGCATAGTGGGAGATTGTCAAGAAGGGAGAGCTCTATGTGATCTGGGGGCGAGTATCAATCTGATGCCTTATTCGTGTTTCCAGAAAATGAAGATTGGAGCGCTCAGACCCACTACTATATCACTGCAGATGGCTGATAGAACAGTGTCATATCCGAAGGGGATTGTTGAAGACATACTTGTCAAGGTCGGGGAATTTATTTTCCAGTCGACTTTGTAGTACTTGATATGGAGGAAGATATGCACATCCCACTTCTCTTAGGAATGCCCTTCTTAGCCACAGGGAGAGCACTGATTGATGTGCACAAAGGAGAACTTGTTCTCCGACTGAATGATGAGAGTATCACATTTTCCATCTATGATGCGATGCAAAAATATGATGATGAGGATGCTTGGAGGTTCAAACAGTGTAACATGATCGAGGTGATTGACGGTTGTGTGAGAGGTAGCCCATGCTATCTCTTATCAAGATAGACTCGAACGATGCCTATCGCAGTCTTTACTAGCTTCAGACAATCTGCAAGTGTCTGAATTTACTGAGGATCTACTTCTTTTTGTGGGAGCTCTTAATTCTAGTGGGGAGATCCCAAGAAGGAACAACAAGTTTTTATCTTTCAAAGATCCGGCAGATGAGGAAGACAAAGAAGAGAAGAAAGAGGAACTTAAGTCGTCGCCTTCACACCTCAAGTATGCTTTTCTTGGAGAGAATGAGACGTATCCGGTAATTGTCTCTTCTTTACTTACTCCCACTGAACTCGATAAACTGCTGCGAGTGCTCAGGAAGCATAAGGGAGCTATAGGGTGCTCTATCTCAGACCTCAAGGGAATCAGCCCTACTGTCTGCATGCACAGGATTCTATTAGAAGAAGGATCCAAACCCAAAGCTCAGAATCAAAGGAGGCTCAACCCGATAATGCAAAATGTGGTGAAAAAGGAGGTATTGAAGTGGTTGAAAGCCGGGATTATATATGCTATTTCCGACAATGATTGGGTGAGTCCCACCCAAGTCGTGGCCAAGAAGGGTGGAATGATTGTGATTCAAGGTGGAAATGATAAGATGATAGCCACAAGGTTGGTGACAGGATGGCGAGTTTGCATTGACTACCGAATTCTCAATGCAGCCACGAGGAAGGACCATTTCCCTCTTCCGCTTATTGATCAGATGCTCGATAGATTAGGGGATATGAGTACTACTGCTTCCTCGATGGCTATTCTGGACACAATCAAATCTTGATCTCCCCAGAGGACCAATATAAATCGGCCTTTATTTGCCCGTATGGTGTCTATGCCTTTCGGAGGATGTCTTTTGGATTGTGCAACGCCCCTGCCACGTTCCATAGATGTATGATGTCCATCTTCCACGACATGGTGGAAGATATCATGGAAGTCTTCATGGATGACTTTTTAGTTTTTGGGTCTTCCTATGATCATTGCTTGGATAATCTGACGAGAGTATTGCAGAGGTGCAAGGAGACCAACTTAGCGCTGAATTGGGAGAAGTACCACTTCATGGTACGGGATGGTATTGTGCTTGGGCACAAAATATCTGCCACAGGACTCGAAGTTGATAGAGCCAAGATCATGGCGATTGAGCAGATGCCACCACTGTCTAGTGAGAAAGCAGTGAGGTGTTTCTTGGGGCACGCGGGATTTTATTGGCGATTCATTAATGATTTCTCTCAGATAGCCCGCCCCCTTTCCAATCTGCTAGCCAAGGATGTCAAGTTCAACTTCTCTACAGAATGTCTGCAAGCCTTTGACATTCTGAAGAAGGCGTTGGTGAGTGCTCCCGTACTTATAGCTCCAGATTGGTCATAACCTTTCGAGATCATGTGCGTTGCCAGTGATGTGGCCGTGGGCTCAGCATTGGGGCAGAAGAGGGATAAAGTGTTTAGAGTGATCTACTATCCAGCTCAGGCAAATTACACCACTACGGAGAAGGAAATGTTGGCTGTGGTATATTCCTTCGACAAGTTTTGCCTGTACCTCATTGGAGCGAAGATGATTGTGTTTACAGATCATGCCGCCATTGTTTGCTAAGGTGGATGCCAAGCCTCGATTATTTCTTATGCTACAAGAATTCGACTTGGAGATTCGGGACAGAAAGGGGTGTGAGAATGTGGTAGCCGATCACTTATCTAGATTGGAGCACTGTTTTGAAGGGGAGAACTTGAAGAAGCCTATCAATGAGGAGTTCCCTGATGAGCATCTCTTCTATGCTCAGAGTTCCTTGCCATGGTTTGCAGATATTGTGAACTTCCTCGTAGCCAAGATGGTTCCAGAGGGCCTCAACAAGCATCAAAAGAGGAAGTTCTTTCATGATGTCAAGTTCTATTTTTGGGATGAGCCGTTCCTATTTAGAAGATGCGCGGATATGGTAATTAGAAGATGTACTCCTAATGAGCAATGGGAAGCGGTGATCAGAAACTGCCACTCAAGTCCTAGTGGAGGACATTTTGGAGCTAATCGGACGGCGATGAAAGTACTTCAATGTGGATTTATTGGCCTAGCATTTATGGAGACTGTCAACAGTTCGTTCTTCATTGCAATGAATGCCAAAGAACTGGGGGGGTCTCCAAGAAGAAGGAAATGCCGATGACAACTATTGTGGAGATAGAGCTTTTTGATGTGTGGGGGATCGACTTCATGGGTCCCTTCCCACCATCCTCTGGCCATCAATACATCCTTTTGGCAATCGATTATGTTTCCCGTTGGGTGGAAGCAATCCCCACTCCGGTCAACACTTCCAAGGTGGTTATCAACTTTGTAAAGAAGAGCATTTTTACGAGGTTTGGGGCGCCGAGAGCCTTACTTAGTGATGGGGGTTCTCATTTCAAGAACAAGTGGTTGGAAGTCGTGTTGAGCAAATATGGTGTCAAGCACCGAATCACTTCCCCATATCATCCTCAAGCCAATGGTCAAACTGAATTGGCCAATCGAGAGATCAAATGCATCTTAGAGAAGACGGTGAATGCCAACATAAAGGATTGGGTTTTGAAGCTCGATGATGCACTTTGGGCGTATAGAACGGCTTATAAAACGCCAATCGGCATGTCACCTTACCAGTTGGTGTTTGAGAAATCTTGTCATCTTCCTGTGGAGCTCGAGCACAAGTCATATTGGGCAGTGAAGCAGTTAAATGCCAACTACTACAAGGCGGGAAAGGAGAGACAATCTTATCTGAACTCGCTTGATGAATTTCAGAATGAGGCGTTCGAAAATTCTGCCATCTACAAGGATCGTCTCAAAACCTATCATGATAAGATGATTGAGAAGCGGGAATTCTTCCCAGGAGATTTGGTTTTGTTATTCAATGCTTGGATGAAACTTTTCCCCGGAAATCTTAAGTCAAGGTGGTCCGGCCCTTTCAAAGTAAGAACTGTGATGAAGAATGGAGCTTTGTAGCTTGAAGCCAATGGTCAGAATATGAAGAAGTTTCATACTATGGAGCAGAAGGAAGAGGTGTTCCGACTCTCTTTGGAGCCCCAGTAATCTGCTATGGAGATGTCGAGCTAACGACTTTAACCAAAAGCGCTTCAGGGGAGGCAACCCTTAGTAGGTAACTTTATTTATTATTCTTTTGCTTGGCGTCATCGTGCCTTTGTTTTAATTTTCTTTGTTTAGTGTCTTAGTTTTTCTTAGGTGTTCCACCCGGCCGGGCCGCCAGTTTTGTTCATGGACAGTCCAGAAAGTTTCACCCGGCCGGGTGAATATTCAATTCAATAATTCCACCCGGCCGGGTCGCCAGTTTTGTTCATGGACAGTCCAGAAAGTTTCACCCGGCCGGGTGAATTTTCAATTCAATAATTTCACCCTGCCAGGTTCGACGCGGCGAACCCTGGGTATAAATCAGGTACACCCGCCTCCTCCCTCTTTTTCTCACCCGGTGTCTCCCTCTTTTCCTCCTTCAATTTTCTTCACAAAACACACACAAATTCACACTACTCTCACACACCCATCTCAAATTCACCACACCCATCTCAAATTATCTCTTGTTTGAGTGTTTTGGTCCGATTAATTTGGGCATTTGGTGGATTTTACTCAAGAGCTCAAAGAGAAGGCCCTAATTTTCGAATTCTCTCACTCTAAACAACAAAGGTATGTTCTTCACCTCTAATCTTCTCTATCCATGGATATGGAGTTGTATTTTGTGATGGGTAGGAAGGTTATAGCTTATGCAAGTTGAATTGATGATAGTTATGTGCTTCACCTGTAAGATTGTATGAGTTATAGTATGAATTGTTGCTTGTGTGGTGAAGTGAAGTTTTTGACTATGAATTGGTGAGTTGAGGGAATCCATTGTTCATTGCTTGAAATTGATGCCTGATGTTTGAGTTATGAAATTGCTATTGCTTGCGAGATTGATGTTGTTGGAATTGTTGTTTGATCATTTTATTCTACAATGGGGGTGATATTGATAATTTTGTGAGTTTTAGGGATCGAGTCTATCTCCTCGGTATTGTGTGTGATGAAAGTAATTGTAGGAATCGAGTCTATCTTCCTAATTGCTTTTGCCTTACTTGCTTGTTTATATGGTATGCATAGGGATAGTCTCTACCTCCCTTTTTTGATAGTGATTAGCCAATACAAGTACTTGAAACATCTTAAGTTTGGGGGAATCTGAATGCTTTATTGTTCACTATGTTATGGAGTACAATCTTGTTCTAACATTCCTCATTCTAGGTACTCATCAAATGGCCCCAAACGCTCTAAAACCTCACGGAGTCGGTGTTACACTCCGGAAAGGTGAATCAAAGAAATGGGATACATTGGCGGCATTGGATAGCGTGCCATCAAGATATCCATACTGGGTCACGCTCAATGGCCTCGGCATCAAGCAATCTTGGGACATCATCGTCGAGGCGGGCCATCTCACACATTTGTTCGCAAGGAAGTTCGGGTCGTACAAGGCCCTGACGGTATAGTTCTTCACCACACTTAGGGTGGAGTACTCCAGAAAGAGGATTGAGTCGATGTCTTTTCGACTTATGAATGAAGTACATGACCTTACCGTCGAAGAGTTTAATGAGCTCTTCCAGGTGACGGAAGAAGGTGAAGAAGGCCTTCTTGAGGACCCTCGGCTTGCGGACTACAGGAGAGACGAGTTTTGGGGAATGATCAGCAATGAAGCGGCTTTCAATCCATCTAAAGCCAAAATCAACGCCATCAAAAACCCAGTGCTGAGATATATGGCGAAGGCTGGTCTACCTTCCCTTTGGCCACACGGAAGCAGGAAGCATTTCAACAGAGATGCTACTGTTGTTGTGGGGAATGCTCTGCCGGAGAAGGATCAACATGGGCCACTACATGATTAAGCATTTGGAGAGGCAATCGAAGAAGACGACCGGAAAGCTTTGTTGTGGGGGGATAGTAGCTGCTTTAGCCTATAAATTCGGAGTCCGCTTTGACAATCGGACACAAGATCAAGGACCCTAGGTACTGGACTGGGAAACACTCAAGAAGGTGGGAATTATAATGGTTGATAGCCAGGGTGTGGGGCATTTCAAGATAGAACCAGGGATGTGCATCAGATTCCCCGACCCGCAGCTCTTCGCAGTTGGAGAATGGGGTTACAAAGAAAACTGAAAAATGAACTCCCCGGCTCATTTGGAGAAGATCGAAAATGTTCCCCCTCAAGGAGAAGGTTCTCCAGACGCTAGGCCGGCCTTCATAGACCCAACCTATTTGCCGCAGCCTCATATCCTTGAGGAGCCTCTGCAAATCCAAGATGCGCCGGCGGCCATGGATGAGGAAGGTGATGAGATCGGCTCTAAGTTTGAAGTGGGTCAAAGCAGTCGGCCTGAAGTGAGGAAGAGCTGAATCGGATCGTGTGTGTTTCGTGTGCTTACAGGGAACACTAATACAAGTGCTCAGTCAAGACACCACGCTTCTTAAATCCACTGGATCACTAGGTCCAGGAACCCAAGGAACACAGAGTGTTGTTGTCGTTGGACACGCTCGACTCTCCTTCAAAAATTAATCCCTCAACTCAAATTACTATTAAATTAGTATAGGGAAGTGGGGTCGATCCCACGAAGATGGATTCGTGAGTAGTGTTTAGAGACTTTGGAAACAAGCGGCTGCTGCCACGCAAAGGGTTGAGGTTTATAACAACTACCACTAGACCTAGGCACGAAATTTAAATGCTAGACCTAAGAAACAGAATACTTGTAAAATCAGACATCAACACCGAAAGAAACAATAGCTCGCTAGACCGTGTAAATGATTAACTAAATATGACTAGGCAGGAAGAATTAAAAAGTGGGGACCAGGACATTTAAATAAGGTAAGTATGGTAAAAGCTGCAACTAACAAACTCATGCAATTTCCTATCCAACTCAGAAACGTAAATGAAGAAAACAGAGCATACTCCTAGATTCGAACAGAATATAGAAATCGGGACGCCAGAAACTCGCTACGAATCGGAAGTACATCAGATCTACATAAACTGAACGAAATGAAACGAAAACACGTAAGCTAGGCATAAAATTAAACCAACACGACTCAGATTCACGTCGAATGCTTAATCCACTCCGGATCCAAGACATCCGAACTCAACACCGAGCAAAATCAACTCCATAGCTCCGATTCTCACAGATCTACTCAAATCAACTCCAGATCCCAACAATCACAGACAACCCTACGACATCAACAAGTTAAGAACCCGATTCATCCACAAACAAACTCCATTCTCCCAGATCCAACCACAAACCTGCGATAATCTAGAAAACAACCAACTCCAACAATCCAACTCAGAATTCAAGTTAACATAATCGACAAACAAAGATCAACACAGTCGGCATAAACCAAAACGAAACTTGCATAAACACAGAGAATATCCAGAAATCAAAGAGGTCCGAGCCTCGAACAGCGAAGCTCGGCGAATTCAGCAGAAACGTAAACAGAAAATAAATTATTTCTTCGCCCTCAAGTAGGACGGTGTTACCACCAGATCGAAAAGTGTGTAAGCTAGAAGTGAACCCCAAGTATGCCCTGAATTTCCCACGAAAGAACCCAAGTGTGTGAAGAAAAGTGAACTAAGCTACAAGCTGTTGGCGAAGTCTCCAACCGAGAAGATCCCTCCAGCGTGCATGCTTCTCTCTTTTATAGACGCGGACATAACCTTCTAGAGTCTTCGTAGAAATCTCTATTCTGCCCTTCAACTCCGAGGCTTCCTCCGTCGAGCAATTTTCCGCATAATGTCCACTCTTTCGCCTTCTTCCTAGGTCCACGCAACTGTCTCCCTTCTTTGCTGGACCTGGCGAAAATCTTCACACACCTGGCTTAAAACGCGTGTTAGACCCAGAAATTTCACGAATTAAAGCCCTAGACCTATGCATGAAATTAGCCTTATCAAACTGCTCACACTTAAACCATGCTTGTCCTCAAGTATGAAAGACAAGAAAATGAAATAAGGCAAATTTCAATGCACGGTTCCCAAGAACGATCCTACAAACAAGATTTAACAAAAACAAAAACCTAGACCTAGAAAACTAACAGACTCAGAAAAGAAAATAACACACAAAGAACACAAAACACAACACATAATCATGCACTAGCTTCAACTTTTAGGCGACTGTCCCCACAAGCATAAGTCTTCTCCGATCGTCTACAGTCTTCAAATCCTCCTTCTTCCTTCGTCAACCCAAACGGTTCGTCAGTTTTTCAAGAAACCTATGGATTTCCTAGCGGTTAGGTTCGCTCGATCACTCATTCCTCACCAGGGATGTTAGGACCAAAAACGCTCCAAGGTTAAAGTTACACCACTGATGCGTTGGGTTATGAGAGTTTCCCCTTTTTATTATCTCCCCTCTTTTCTGGGTAAGGCAAATATTTCCTAGGTCAGGTAATTTTTACTTCCTGCCCTTAGATAATTAAGCTCCTTTTTCTCTTCTTTTATTTTCCCCCTGGACTTCGTCCTATCTTCAATCGCTCTCACTAAGGGAATATTTCTGCCTTATTGTATCCACTAGCTCTGCAACACGTAACACACATACAAGACCTAAAAAAAACTATAAGACTTACAGTCACAAACTGCACCTATTCCCTCCCCCTCCCACTTCACTCAAGCTTGTCCCCAAGCCATCCTAGTGAAGGGGGGTAAATAGGGAAGTACAAACATGTAAAACAGAAAACCAAACAAATAAACAACGTGCCAAAAACAAACAAACTTCTCACACTTAGACCGTACACCGGGCTAAGTGGGAGAAAGCACAACAACCAAAACCAAACATGCAAAACAGCTCAACCCCTTCTCACACTTAGACCAGAAATTGGGCTAAGTGTGGAAAGTAGCAACACATATGTACAGAGCAAGCATGCTGGCACAGAACATTAAAACAAACAAAAAGCAGAAACAGAAAGCAATAAAGACGAAAAGTAAAATTTACTTGGGTTGGGGGAAATTAATTCGGGGTCTGGCCCCCTCGGGAGCCAGACTTGGGCGGCACAGCCTGTTGGGTCACTTTAGCTTTCTTTCTTGCCGGTGATTCCGGCTTCTCTTTCCTCTCGTCAGTCTATCCGGGTACGGTCTTTTTCAAGGTCATGGGTCTAGTAGAGGACGAAGTGATTAGAGGCTTGGTGACTTGTGGCTGCTTCCGGATAGATAGATCTCCTGGACTTGGCGCCCTGGGTCCGCCACTAGGTCCAGGAAGTAATATTGGTGCGTCCGGGAATTTCTCGCGCAACCACTTCATCATTGCCATCATTAACGTGACACCCTCCGTCATCTTCTCAATGTATCGGGTCGACATTGCCACCAGATAAGAAACGCGCCCCTTGAGGGCCACCATTTCCTCCCTGACCGTCTGAACCTCCGATCTCATTTCTACCATTCCCGTTCGTACTCCGGCAACTTCCTTCCTTACTCTCTCAGCTTCACCACCGTCTTTTCCTTTACCCCGCAGGGCCACAATCCCTTCCATCACTTTTTGAATCTCGGATCTCATCCAACTGACTTCCTTTCTCATTGCATCCACCTCCACAACTGGCTTCCTGGCTTCACCTGCATCAGCAACGTCCTTCACACCCGCCACCTCTTGTTCCTGTTTGATCTGGGCCTCCGATTTACCAACTTCGTAAAAACAGACATCCCTCTTGTGCATGATTAGCAGCCCCTTGTTGAAGAAGTACTCCATATTGAAAACCTCGGGGGGTAGACACATCTTCACCTCCCGGCAAGCCTTGTGGATCTTCATAATCATATTGCGCTGCAGATAAGCTCCCAGAAGGTGGCATGTGTATAGATGCCGGGAGGGATTGGCAGTTACTTGGTGGCAGGCTTGAGCTTACCAGTAGCCCAAATGAACACGTACACCCGTGGCCATGCACCAGGTAAAGTATAAGTCGGCGGTTGTCAAGGCGGTGTTGGCTGTGCCCATCAGGTTGTAGCTAATGAAGGTTTGGGCGAACCTCAGAACCCTGTTTTCGATGTGGTGAGCCTTCGGATGAGTCAAGAACTCCCATGCGCTCTGCGCTTTGAAACCTGCTTGAGTTTTGGTGGACCAACCATTCTCTCATTCCATAAACCTTCGTCATCTTCCGTACGCGTTAGCAGACCCATCCGTAGAGTCCACTCCCTGATGCTCATCACATGCTCTTCATTGAAGAGCCGAAAGTTAATGGAATCGGCATCCAAGTCGGTGGTGGATTTAAACAGGAAAGTCAAGAAAAATTCTCGTGCCACGTCTATCAGAACCTCAAGGGTGCTATGCTTTAGCAACCAGTCAAAGCCGATTGCCTCTATATACCCCCGAAACTCGTCATTGCTTGAGATCCCCTTAAGCTCTGCTGAATCGTACTTCTTTCCCGATTTGGCATGTTTCCTCACGGTACTCTTCTCTGCATATATCGTTGTACGTTTTGGGTCATCAAACTTCCCCATCGCATTCAGCAGTTCCTTAGTTATCCAGATTTCTTTCGGCTCAAAATTGAGCTCTACTCCTTGATCTTCCTCGGAGTTACTGGACTCATTAGGGCTTTCCGACTCGGCATCAGACGATATTTTAGCAGGTGGAGAGGGAGAATGGTCGGCGGACTTCCCTCTTGCTTTCTTGGTCGAGGAAGGAGCGATCTGCTTCCCCTTCCTCTTCCTCTCAACCGCGCGTCTGCGCTCCTCCTCGTCGTTCTCCCCATCGTCAGGTCTGGGAGAATCTGCCTGCTCAGGTGCTACGGCCCCTCGACCCAGCATGTCCTCCTCCGTCTGCTGGACGGTTTCGTCTATCTCATCAAGCAGACTCCGACGAGCCTGCCTCCTTGCTTCCCTTGCATTTACCGATGAATCGGTCCCATCAGGGACATCAGTCAGATCCACCATTAGAGTCATCCCGTCGTCGACGGGTTCCTGTGCCTCGCCAGACGCGAGGTCGTCTTCCTTCCCAATCAATGGGGTTGCCCCCTCGATGTAAACAGGGGT
Source organism: Salvia splendens (assembly GCF_004379255.2). Lineage (NCBI taxonomy): Eukaryota > Viridiplantae > Streptophyta > Magnoliopsida > Lamiales > Lamiaceae > Salvia > Salvia splendens. The sequence goes on along the minus strand of NC_056047.1, from coordinate 20,786,316 downwards.
CTCTACCCCATCCGGACTTCCCGTAACAAATTGGGCTTCGGTGCCCTCAACCACTCCTGGGGTTTCCCCCGCCGATTGTCTTTCAGAATTTAGGGCTTCGCCGCCCGTTGGAACATCGCAACCAACAACAGGGGTTTCCCCCTCGACCAACTCCTCCAAAACAGGGGTTTCCCCATCTGTAAATTCCTTCACAACAAGGGTTGCCCCCTCCTCAGTGACAGAACCTAACCTAGGCTCACTTACGGCCAACAACTCCAACCCCGCGGTCAGATTTGCTTCTTCTTCGCGAGATTCTGCGGTGGTTGGTTCTTGAACAGTGACGATTTCTTCTGGTACAACGGTGGTGGGTTCTGCGGCAGCCACCGGTTTGGGTGTTGAAACCCCTGAAGTTTCCGGTTGTGATACGGCAGATGTAGAAACGGCTGGTGCAGATTTCCCCATTACCGCCGCGAACATGGCAAATGCCTCCATCGCCTTTTCTGGTCCCCCAAATTTTTGTAGTATATCCGCCATAAACGCCGCCGCACTTGAATTGGCGGATCCTGAAGTGTTTCCGGTACTCGGCTTGTTATCCATGAAGAATTCTGTAGAAAATCTTGACAAAAACTAGGACAGAAATTTCTTTGATTAGGGTTAGAGAAAGAAACCCTAGAGAGAAGTTTGGGGAATTCTGGATGTAGAGAGAGAGTGAATAAGGGAAAATGAAAAGAGAACACGGTTATTAACCGATAGGTATGGGAGAGGACGGTTTGCAGGCGGTTGCAGGCATGACGCTAGCGATTGCACGCCTTCCCATAAAGGTGTCCTTCGAAATTCGAACCGGTGCCAACTCCCTCCAAAACTTTACTTCTCAACTCCTCACCCTAGCAAATTCCTTCTGCAAAACCGTACTTAGGAAAAAAACATTAAACAAAAACTTGAAACGCCAGACTCCTCGGTTTTAGGGCATGACAGTATCAAAAACATTCCCAAAGAGTCTGGTATTTCGAAAATATTTTTGGAAGATTATTTTTTTTTGTTTTGTTTGGGTTTTTCTAGATTTACGAAAAGCGATTAAATATTTACAAAATTTCTTACGAGTGTTCTCAAGATTCCCCGGGTCAGGGTATAAAAACTTTTCAGTCACTCGACCCAGGAAATCTTTAAGAACACTTCCTTCCTAGACCCGTTTGCGGATATCAAGAAGCGCGTGTAGCGGCACTTCGTCCACTACACACATCTCCGAGGCATCCCTAAACACCTTCGGACGATGACCATTGACAAGGAAAGGAGTAGAGTTTGAAGAACTTCCCTGGATTTCTACTGCTCCATTTGCACGCAGACTCACAACAGTGTATGGCCCAATCCATTTGGACTTTAACTTGCCGGGCATTAACTTGAGCCGGGACTGGAACAGGAGAACCTTCTGCCCAACTTGCAGTTCCTTGGTCCGGAGATTTTTATCATGCCATAATTTGGTCTTTTCCTTGTACCACATTGCTGACTCGTAAGATTCAAGTCGCAATTCTTCCAACTCTTGGAGTTGCAGTTTCCTCTCTCCCTCACAAGCTCGAGGACTCATATTAATCTCCTTGATCGCCCAGTACGCCCTGTGCTCAATTTCCACCGGTAGGTGACACATCTTGCCAAATACTAACCTGTAAGGAGACATTCCAATGGGCGTTTTATATACTGTTCTATATGCCCATAATGCATCATCAATTCTCTTGCTCCAGTCTTTCCTCGACGGATTCACCGTTTTTTTCAGGATCGCTTTGATTTCTCTATTTGATATTTCCGCTTGGCCGTTGGACTGAGGATGATATGGTGTGGAGAGGCGATGGTGAACTCCGTACTTTCTCATTAGAGCTTCAATAGTCCGGTTGTGGAAATGCGTCCCATTGTCAGATATTATAGCTCTGGGTACTCCGTACCTGTTGAAAATGTTAGCTCTAAGGAACTTCGCTACCTCTTTAGCTTCACACGATGCTGTTGCTTTTGCCTCTATCCACTTCGAAACATAATCTACTGCCACAAGTATGTAGGTGTTTCCGTATGAAGACGGAAATGGACCCATGAAGTCCATCCCCAAGACATCGAAGATCTCACATACAATTATTGGAACTTGTGGCATTTCGTCCCTCCTGGAGATTCCCTCGGTCTGTTGACACCTCACACAGTTCTGACAGAATTCAAAAGCATCCTTATTCAACGTGGGCCAGTAAAACCCACTGTCCAACACCTTCCTTGCGGTCTTCCTAGGTCCAAAGTGACCTCCACACGCTAGGGCATGGCAATGGTTCAGCACATCCCTCTGTTCCCACTCTGGGATACACCTCCGGATAACTTGGTCGGCTCCCATTCGCCACAAATACGGGTCATCCCAGAAATAGTACTTGGCCTCACTCTTCAATTTCATCTTCTGGGACCGGGAGATTTCTTGGGAACTGGGTACCTCTCCAGTGACTAAGTAATTTGCCAGGTCAGCGAACCATGGCTCAGTGTTTGTCTGACATTTCCCTTTCTCGGCATCCCCTGGACCTATTAATGCCATGAGCTTTTCCCAATTGATGGGTCTAGAGAGTTCTTCCAGATAATACAAATGCTCTGGAATTGCTTCCTCGGTCTCTCCTTGAAAGATACGACTTAGGTGGTCAGCCACCTTGTTCTCAGTTCCTTTCTTATCCTTAACTTCCCAATCGAATTCTTATAAAAGTAATACCCAACGGATTAATCTTGGTTTAGACTCCTTCTTTGCCAGCAAGTACTTAATAGCTGCATGGTCCGTGAAAACGATCACCTTCGACCCCAACAAATACGGGCGAAACTTCTCAAACGAGTATACCACTGCCAGCATTTCTTTTTCGGTGGTGTCATAATTCTTCTGAGCTTGATTTAGTGTTTTGGATGCATAAAAGATCACATAGCTTTTTCCATCAATTCCTTGACCTAGCACTGCTCCCACGGCATAGCCGCTTGCGTCACACATAATTTCAAAGGGTAGATTCCAGTTGGGCGCTCTAATAATGGGGGCAGATACTAGTCTATCTTTCAACAACTGAAAAGCCCTTTTGCACTCCTCATAGAACTCAAACTCCACATCGTTATGCAATAAGTGAGTGAGTGGTTGAGCAATCTTTGCGAAATCCTTTATGAACCTCCTATAAAATCCTGCATGCCCTAGGAATCCTCTCACCTCTTTCTGATTCATCGGGTAAGGCAGTTTCGAGATGACATCGATTTTTGCTTGATCTACCTGTATGCCTCTTTCCGATACCACATGCCCTAGGACAATTCCTTCAGGGACCATAAAGTGGCATTTCTCGAAATTCAAAACCAAATGCTTTTCCTGGCACCTCCTCAGCACTAAATCCAAACTCGCCAAACACGAGTCAAATGAATTCCCGTACACAGTGAAGTCGTCCATAAAAATCTCGATGCAATCCTCTAGGAGATCCGAAAAAATACTCATCATACACCGCTGGAAAGTCCCTGGCGCATTACGGAGACCAAACGGCATCCTCCTATAAGCGTACGTTCCAAAGGGACATGTGAAAGTTGTCTTCTCTTGATCCTCGGGATCCACATAGATTTGAAAATATCCACTATATCCGTCCAGGAAACAGAAATATTGCTTACCTGCCAGCCTCTCCAACATCTGATCAATGAAAGGTAGCGGGAAGTGATCCTTCTTAGTAGCCTCGTTCAGCTTCCGGTAGTCAATACACATCCTCCACCCAGTAACAAGTCGAGTGGGGACCAACTCATTTTTATCGTTCTTAACTACCTGTATTCCTGACTTCTTTGGTACCATATGTACGGGACTAACCCATTCACTGTCTGGTATGGAATATATGATTCCTAGGGATAGCAGCTTCAATACTTCCTTCAACACTTCTTCCCTCATGTTCGGATTCAACCTGCGTTGCGGATCCCTACATGCCTTTGCTCCTTCTTCTAAACGAATGTGATGCATACACATATCTGGACTGATTCCAACCAAGTCAGAGATCGTCCACCCAATGGCTTTCTTGTTTCTCCTAATTACATTCAGCAGTTCCTCTTCTTGTCCCTCGGTCAAGCTGCTGTTAATAATCACCGGGAAGTTTTCGTTTTCCTCCAGATAAGCATACTTGAGCCCCGGTGGAAGTGTTTTCAATTCTTTCTTGGGGATATCTTGTTCCTGGGGCAAGGGATTTTTTTCTGTTGTCATTCCTTTCTTAGACTCAGCAGAACTGTTCATGCTCGCCACATAAGGTGTCTTCCTTGATCTAACTAGCTCCGGACTTGTACAGAATTCCAGAATTGCTTCCGCTAGTTCCTCATCTGATAACTCATTTGTGTTCATTGTTTGACACCAACTGGCTACTTCTCTATCAATGGCATGACCCATCTCAGAATTCTCGATTTGTTCCTGCATTAACTCTGTCTCAAGATATTCCTGGACCAAGGGTTTAATAACATCTATAGCATACAAATTTTCAACGTCAAGAGGTCTTTTCATTGCCTCATCTATGCTGAATGTATATTTCTCCCCATTGTAATCAAGGCAAATAGTACCGTCAAAAACATCAATGATAGTTTTAGCAGTTCGTAGAAAAGGTCTCCCTAGAAGTACTCCGCCAGACTCTGCAGACTCATTATCACTCATCCTTATCACATGGAAATCAGCTGGGTACAAGAAATCATGTACCTTTACTATCACATTCTCAAGCACACCTTCAGGACAAATGCATGACCTGTCTGCCAATTGGATCACAACTTTCGTGTCCACCATGCCTACCCCTACTAACCTCTTGTATACAGATAGCGGTAACACATTTATCGACGCACCTAAATCACACATAGCATGCTCGATTTTCACGTCACCAATAGAGATGGGTAAGGTAAACATACCTGGATCATTGCATTTTGAAGGCATCCTCCGCTTTTGAATCACTGCCGAGACATTCTCGCCTATCAAAATTTTCCCACTAGGTCTAGCCTTTCCAGCTATAAATTCCTTGATGAACTTGCTAAACACCGACAATTTCAAGGCCTGCAGGAATGGTAGATTAATGTCTAGTTTCCCAAAAATGTCCATGAAATCCACCGGCTCTTCTTTCTTCTTCTTGGCTTCCCCCCGGCTCAGGAAAGGCTTCAATCGTTTTCCTGCTCCTGTAGAACTGTCAGCTAAGAATTCTCCAGTCTCCTCCCTTTCTGCCTCGTTCTCAAATTCTGGCTCTGGATCGAGGAAGAATGGCTCAGTTGACTTAGGCAAGGGTTTCTCCAAATCTCCTATCTTAAGGTCATCCTTGACCAAAGAACTTTCTCCTTCCAAGTCCCCAGACCTAGGAATAGTATCTTCTTCCTTACCTTCCTTGGGGCTTATCGCTTCCTTCGTTCTCACCACTGGCCCATCATATGCCTTCCCGGATCTCAAGGTAACCTGACTTATATTCGCCCTATCTGGTGGCCTTACTGAGGCGGGAATCTTTCCCTCGTTTCCTCTCATATCACTCAAAGCAGTGGCTATCTGGGACAATTGTTTAGCCAGCATATCCATGGCTGCCTTTTGCTCCTGTTGAGCATCTTGAAGCTTATGCACTACGTCATTGTTCGATTACAGGTTGCTTTGCATATGTTGCTGAGAACTGACGAGGTCGTGCACCATATCATCGATACTCTTTGGTGACTTTTGTGGTTGACTGGGCCCTGGCCCTATACTCAGCGTCGGTCCACTCGCTTGATTCTGACGAGCATTCCCTTGACCGCCTGAAGAGTTGTTGTATTGATTTCCTTGGCCCTGGTAATTATTCTGAAAATTCCTTTGGTGCGGTGGCACATAAGAGTTCCCTTGATTATTCTGATTTCTGTTCCCCCAGCTTGAGTGGTCTCCTTGGTTCCGATTGATCCAGCTGCCCTGCCCCTCTTGATTTCTTCCTGACCAGTTACCTTGCCTTTCGGGCTGAGGTGCAAACTGCTGACTTTGTTGTGGTGCTGGCTGATTCTGCTCATTGTGAGTCTATCTGAAATTCGGATGATTCCGCCAAGGTGCATCTCTCTGTCTTCCTGGATTCCAGCTCCCATCGGGATTCCAACTACCCATTGCATTGACCTGGGCCTGATAATCTCCTTCCTGGGTCCCGTAATATTGCTGAATTTGACTATCTCCTGGACCCGGAGATTTCTCCTTCCCTTGCGAAGTCAGTGGATTCGTTTTCTCAATCGCGTTCAAACGAGCCTTCTCGAGCCTATCAATCCTTGCCTCCACTTTATCATCTTCTTGCTCTCTTACGGCATGCACCGACCCTCTTCTCACAGCATTCATAGGGTTATCGTACGCCTTCTTAGCGTCGATCAATTTTCCCAGAATTTCCCTTGCTTCACTTCCCCTCTTTCTTGTGAAATTCCCCCCACTCGAGGAATTCATTAAATCCTTTGACTCGGGAGTCGCTCCTTCGTAAAACAGAGAGTAGGTCTCTGCCTCTATCATTCGGTGGTTTGGGCATGCATCTAACAACCCCTTAAATCTCGACCAATACTGACTTAAGGATTCGTCGTAATCCTGCTTACACTCTAATATTTCTTTCTTCAGTGCATTCGTCTTGTTGGATGGGAAGAAATAATCTAGGAATTCCAATTTGAAATCCCTCCATGTGCGAATAGAATCCGGGGGTAACCTTAATAACCACGTGTTAGCTTCCCCTTTCAAGGTAAACGAAATCGCACGTAGGCGATAATCCTCCTCTGTTGCATCATTCGGCCTTTTCTGAATACCACACAACTTGCTGAATTCATTTAAGAACTCATACGGACACTCATTTCTACGCCCAGAGAACGTCGGCAAGATGCCGAGCACGTTTGTCTTGATCTCAATAGTCCTCTGGCGTGGATTCATCACTATAGTTTGAGCTGGTTCTCCATCTAAATGGGCAGTGAGAGAACCGATCTCTAGATCTGGATCTACTACCTGCGCCATGAGTATTTCCTCTGCTTCCCCTGTTTCTGACTCCGTTTCTGATTCGGGTGGGGATTCTGGATCTTCGCGTCCTGACGACGTCCAAGATTCGTCGCTAGTTGATTCACTCGGGAACGGATCTTCTGTGGTGAACCCTGATCTGGTGGTCACAGTAGAGGCTGTATCCTTAACCTGCCGAGTAAACTGGTCGTACTTCCTCCCAGACGAGTTGCTCCAGTAGGTAGATCCTGAGCCTCTGCTCATAAACTACAAACAAAAGAGAAAGAAAACAAATCAAAACTATTTACACCACAGACTCTGAACACTAACACTAAGCACGCCATCCATCCCCGACAACGGCGCCATTTGAAGTGAGGAAGAGCTGAATCGGATCGTGTGTGTTTCGTGTGCTTACAGGGAACACTAATACAAGTGCTCAGTCAAGACACCGCGCTTCTTAAATCCACTGGATCACTAGGTCCAGGAACCCAAGGAACACAGAGTGTTGTTGTCGTTGGACACGCTCGACTCTCCTTCAAAAATTAATCCCTCAACCCAAATTACTATTAAATTAGTATAGGGAAGTGGGGTCGATCCCACGAAGATGGATTCGTGAGTAGTGTTTAGAGACTCTGGAAACAAGCGGCTGCTGCCACGCAAAGGGTTGAGGTTTATAACAACTACCACTAGACCTAGGCACGGAATTTAAATGCTAGACCTAAGAAACAGAATACTTGTAAAATCAGACATCAACACCGAAAGAAACAATAGCTCGCTAGACCGTGTAAATGATTAACTAAATATGACTAGGCAGGAAGAATTAAAAAGTGGGGACTAGGACATTCAAATAAGGTAAGTACGGTAAAAGCTGCAACTAACAAACTCATGCAATTTCCTATCCAACTCAGAAACGTAAATGAAGAAAACAGAGCATACTCCTAGATTCGAACAGAATATAGAAATCGGGACGCCGGAAACTCGCTACGAATCGGAAGTACATCAGATCTACATAAACTGAACGAAATGAAACCAAAACACGTAAGCTAGGCATAAAATTAAACCAACACGACTCAGATTCACGTCGAATGCTTAATCCACTCCGGATCCAAGACATCCTAACTCAACACCCAGCAAAATCAACTCCATAGCTCCGATTCTCACAGATCTACTCAAATCAACTCCAGATCCCAACAATCACAGACAACCCTATGACATCAACAAGTTAAGAACCCGATTCATCCACAAACAAACTCCATTCTCCCAGATCCAAACACAAACCTGCGATAATCTAGAAAACAACCAACTCCAACAATCCAACTCAGAATTCAAGTAAACATAATCGACAAACAAAGATCAACACAGTCAGCATAAACCAAAACGAAACTTGCATAAACACAGAGAATATCCAGAAATCAAAGAGGTCCGAGCCTCGAACAGCGAAGCTCGGCGAATTCAGCAGAAACGTAAACAGAAAATAAATTGTTTCTTCGCCCTCAAGTAGGACGGTGTTACCACCAGATCGAAAAGTGTGTAAGCTAGAAGTGAACCCCAAGTATTCCCTGAATTTCCCACGAAAGAACCCAAGTGTGTGAAGAAAAGTGAACTAAGCTACAAGCTGTTGGCGAGGTCTCCAACCGAGAAGATCCCTCCAGCGTGCATGCTTCTCTCTTTTATAGACGCAACTGTCTCCCTTCTTCCTAGGTCCACGCAACTGTCTCCCTTCTTTGCTGGACCTGGCGAAAATCTTCACACACCTGGCTTAAAACGCGTGTTAGACCCAGAAATTTCATGAATTAAAGCCCTAGACCTATGCATGAAATTAGCCTTATCACTGCCCAAGAGGAGTAGACCGCGGGGGAAACCGTCCAGAGATAGCTATCTGGCGGAAATTGCTGCAGGGGTACGATCGCTTCAGGTGAGCCATGATCAGCAGGAGGCCCGTTGGAATCAGGCGAAAGTGGAGGCAATGGCATGGAGAGCCCAGTGCGACACCCGGTTGGATAACTATGTGAACCGGCTTGACCACTATGGGGAACAACTTCAGCACCTGCACACTCAGCTCGAAGCTAGTGATGCAGCACAACAGGCTTTTTACCAGGCATACTACGTGGGGTTCCCGCCACCATCGGAATAGAGGTACCTCAACCATCCACTGCTCTTAAAACTTATTCTATCCTTTGTCTTGAATAAGTTTGGGGGGTTCTGACGTGGATCAGTTGCTCATTTCCACACTTGTTTAAGGAATATGTTTGCTTATTTGGTGTCATTTGGTGTAAGTCCCGCCTGTGGGACTCGAATTCGAATATGGATGAATGTAAGATAATTTGTGCTAAGCAATGGGTTGATAGCTGAAGATGATAATTGTTTTGTCTTGAAAATTTTGGTTAGAATGGTTAGGGACTTGCGTGATCAATTCATGATTTAATTGTGAGTGAAGTGCTTGTTTGCTTGGTCAATGCTAATTCCGGTCAGATTTGAGCCATATTTTGTTCACGTGTGATGTGATTGGGTACGTGCTTTTGCTTCTAGAACTTGCTCCTCGTCATGTCAAGTCTATATAGTGGATGTGAACTTAAGAGATGAAGTTAGGCATTCTTTGATTATCCCCATACACTCGTAAATCCCTAGTTAGCTCTCATAGCCAAAATATATTTGATTGTTGAAAAATAATATCTTAAATTACTCTCTAAAGTGAAGGGGTTCGTAAAATTAAAAAAAAAAGAAAAAGAAAAAATAGGAGGTACAAGCTAGACGAAGTCTAGGAAGAAAAAAAATAAAAAATAAAAAAATTATGGTGTTGGAGATAGTAAGAAGTGGGTCTTGGAGGCTAGGAGGAAGCATGATGAAATCGAGCTTATCTAAGTTTTGTTTTGGTGAATGGTTATTGAAAAGCCACTTGGAGCTAGAGTGTGTACGGTGTGTTTTACTGTTCTAGGTCGAGCTACTAAGTCCAATGAATCCACTAGATCATTAGGTCTAGGAACTCAAGGGAATATAGAAGACTCAGTCGTTGGACACACAAGCTCGTGTTTCAAAGATCCCTCAACCCGTTATACTATAGATTAGTATAGAGAAGCATGGGTCGATCCCACGAAGATGGACGCGTAAGAAAGCATCTAGAGACCTTGGTTTAAAAAGCGGCTGCTGCCACGCAAATTGGGTTGAGGTTGACTACTATTAGACCTAGGCACAAAATCAAACACTAGACCTAGGAAACTGTAAACATCATGCTGACATCGAACATTCTCATGACTACGAAATAACCAACTACCTTTCTAGACTTAGCAACCAACATCCTAATTCAACTAAACAGAAAGCGAATAAAAGTGGGGACCAACTTCCAGAAGTATCAAGTACGGAAGGAAAGCTGCAACTAACTAACTAAGGATTTTACTAACAGCAACACGCATCTCATCAACTGAATTAAACACGAACATGAAGAAAACAGAGCATGTATCTAGATTCGAACAGAATATAGAAATTCGGACATCGAAAACTTGCAAACAGCCGGAAATAAAACAGATCTACATATACTAGACGGAATGAAAAGAAAACACGAAAGCTAAGCATAAATCTCGATCACTCTGTTTCAGATCCAAACGTCGGATGCTTAACCCACTCCGGATCCAAGCAATCCGAACCCAACAATAACCTGATTCAACTCCATAGTCTCAGATTCAACAAATCTGCTCCGATCAACGCTAGATTCCAACGATCTTACTCAAACTCAGCAACCAACATAAAATTCAGACATCCACTCAGCGATCGCAACAAACTCAAAATGATAAACTTCCATAATCGAAATCAACAGCAGCTCAAACACAGAAAATAGAAATTGCATAAACGACGGAAATTCAACAACAAACAGTGCCTAGCTTCGAACGGCGAAGCTCAGTGAAATTCGCGACGGTAAAGTAAAATGAAAGCGATTAAAGTGTATATTCGCCCTCCGCGAGGACGGTGTTGCCCAACTACGGACTAGCCAAGTAAAACCCAGACCCCTACAATTTCCCGATAAAACCCAAAAGTATGTAGAAGAGAGTGAGCTAGAGCAACAATCTGGTCATCAGGACTCCACCGAGAATGTCCCCTATGATTGCATGCTTTCTTCTTTATATATGTGCGGACATAATCTTCTAGAAGCCTTCGTAGAAATCTCCATTCTACCCTTCAGCCCCTTGATTTCCTTCGTCTTGTAATTTTTCTTCAAATTGCTCACTTATTCGCCAGTTTCCTTGGACCATGCAATTGTCCTTCTCTATTCCTGGATCCCTTCTACATACCTGGCTTAAAACATGTGTTAGACCCTGCAAATGAATGAGTTTCTCCCCTATATCTATGCATGAATTTAGCCTTATCAAACTGCTCACTCTTAAACCATACATGTCCTCAAGTATAAAGACAAGAAAAAGAATAAGGCGAATTTCAATGCATGATTATCCTATGACCAACTCTAAAAAAACAAAAAAAAACTCCTAGACCTAGACATAAAACAGACTCAAAAAGAGAAAACAAACACTTAATGAAAAACACAAAGAAAAATACATAGGCATGAACCAGCTTCAATTTTAGGCAGCCGTCCCCACAAGTTTAAGGTCAATCCGATCGTCTACAGTCTCCAAATCCTCCCCTTTACCTTATTCTACCTAGTCGGTCTGTCAGTTTGTCCAGATAGCCTATTGACTTCCCACTTGTTGGATTCACTCGATCACTCATTCCTCACCAGGGATTTTAGGATCGAATCGCTCTTAAGTTAATGTTACACCACTGATGCATCGGGTTATGAGAGTTTCTCCTTCCTATAGTCCTCCTTTCTTTTTCCTTTTAATTCATGGGTCAGGTTACTATTGATTCCTGCCCTTAGGTATCTTTTTTCTTTTATTCCCCCCTTTTTATATTTTCCTCTGGACTTCATCCAGCTTATACCTCCGATTTTTTTATTTTATTTCTCCCCTGGACTTCGTCCAGCTTATACCTCCTTTTCCTGGACTTCGTCCAGCTTATACCTCCAGAAACCCTTTTTTTTTTCTTTTTCTCCTTCATACTCTACTCCCTAAGCATCAAGTGGTAGCCCCCATTTTTTTTACAAGTCAGCTCTCAATGTATAGGCTTATAACTCACTCTTAAAGTGGGGTTTCACAACTAGGTTATCTAAGGCATCTTCTATCGTCCTTACTTCATTCAGACCGCATTCAGCTTATTAATGGAAAAAGGCATCAAAGTTGACATGCATACTATCTTCAATTGCTCTTACTAAATGGATCTTGCCTTATTATATCCACTAGCTCATGCGATACTTAAAAAAACTGAACCTAGAGACACCTATACGACTTCCTCCCCCTCCCACTTCACTCAAGCTTGTCCCAAGCTATCCCAGTGAAGGGGGGAAACAGGGAAGTACAAAACAGACTACTACGAAAAACATAACCAGCAAAACGCACACTCAAAACAAACTTCTCACACTTAGACCGAGCACCGGGCTAAGTGGGAGAAATTCCAACAAAACAAAAACCACACATGCTTGAAAAGAAACACAAACTTCTCACACTTAGACCAAAGATTGGGCTAAGTGGGAGAAGACAAGTATAAGCGCAGACAAATATATACAGAGCATGCCGGAAAAAAAACACACAACACAAACATCAAACAAACAAACATAAGACTGAAAGAAAATAAAAGAGAAAAACTAAAAGTAAAGTTACTTGGTCAAGGGGGGTTCATTTCGGGTTTTGGCTCCCTCGGGAGCCAACCTGCGGTGGAACGTATGGGCGGGTTAGTTTTGCTTTGTTTCTTGCCGGCGACTCCGGCTTATCTGTCTCCTTCTCACTTGAACTGGACATTGTTTTCTTAACTGAAATGGGCTTTGAGGCAGACGGGGCGGTCAAGGGCTTTGATGATGGTGGGGGATACTGGGGAGTTGAACTTCCTGGCCCTGGCTAGGCCCAGCAGGCAATTTCGTCTACGGCTCAGCAAAGTTCTCCTTCAGCAATTTCGTCATCACCATCATTAACTGGACGACCTCCGCCATCCGATCATATTGCGTAGATGACTTCCCCACCATGACAGTGACGCGCCCCTTGAGGGCCTGCATCTCTTCCCTGACTCCACCGAGCTCTGTCCGTATCCCGGCCTTTTTTTTCCTGGCATCGCCGAGTTCCTTGCTCATCACACCCATTACCTTTCTGAATTCACCCAATTCTTTGTGCATCACACTCACTTCTCAGTAACGAGGCCAGCCACCTCCTCAGACAATTCAGGGGTTGCCTCCGTAAAGTAAATAGGGCTTTCCCCCTCCTCCAACCGTTTTTCCACTAGGGCTTCACCGCCCTCAACCTGCATAGGGGTTTCCTCCTCCAAACCTTCGACAAGGGTTTCCCCTTCCAAACCTTCGATAAGGGTTTCCCCTTCTACTACTCCTATAACAGAAATAGGGGTTTCCCCTTCCAAAACTTCACCAGAAATAACAGGGGCCTCCCACTCAGCCTTTTCAGCCGGGGTTTCCCCCTCAGATAACCCGGCAGCAACAACAGGGGTTTCCCCCTCAACCACAAACGCCGACCTTTGGTCTCCGACCACTAAATACTCTAACCTAACCGGCAGATCTGCCTCACCCCCTATTTCTTTCGCCGCGTCCGTCACGCTGGTGGGCGGCTCTGTTGTTTTCTGCAAAACGGCGTGCTGAGTCGCCGAGTTGTCAGGAATAATGGGTGGTGGTGGTGGTGGTGGTGTTGAAACGGTAGTTGCGGCGGACGGTGTGGTTTGCCCCATCATTGCTGTAAACATTGCAAAGGCTTTCATCGCCTCTTCAGGACCGCCGAACTTCTGCATTAAGTCGGACATAAACGCTATCGCACCTGCGTCGGCAGATGTGGTAGGTTTTCCGGCTTCCGATTTGTTGTCCATGACTTGAATCTGAAAAACACAAAAAAAACTTGGAAGAAAATTTTAATTAGGGTTAAAGAAAAGTGGGTTTCGCGAGAGAGAGCTTTTGGATATTTTTAGAGTGAGAGAGTGTTTGTTTTTAGAAATAAAGAATAAGGAGGGAAAAGAGGTATTAGATAGGAATGGGAACGATTTGCAGGTGGTTGCAGACATGAGGTCAGCAACCGTACGCCTTCCCATAAAGTGTAAATTTGAAATTCAAATTGTACCGCTTCCCTCTCAAATTAAAACTCTCTGCCCCATGTAAACACTCTTCTCTGCCACACCACACTTAGAGAAAAACAACAAAATGAAACGCCAGGTTCCCAGTTCAAGGATTTAAAATATGACAAAACAATTTCCCTAAGGAAATCTGGCATTCCGAAAATATTTTTGGAAGATTATAATTTTTTTCTTTGTTTGGAAATTTTTTTCATTTAGGAAAGCAATTAAATTATTTACACATTCAATTTGGCACTCTCGAGATTCCCTGGTTCAATGAATAGATATAAACATCATCCCAATTTACCTGGCCTAGGAATTCATCGAGAGCACTGCTTGCTAAACTAATTAGGCGATAATGGAGAGTGCGCGTAGAGGAATTTCCTCCACTACACACAACTCAGAATTATCCCTAAAAACCTTTATCCTATGACCATTAACAAGAAAGGGAGTAGAGTTTGAGGTACTGCCCTGAATTTCCACAGCTCCGTTTGCTCGAAGGCCAACAACAGTGTATGGCCCTACCCATTTGGACTTTAGCTTCCCAGGCATCAGTTTGAGCCTAGATTGAAAAAGGAGTACCTTCTGCCTTACTTGGAGTTCCTTGACCCGGAGATTTTTATCGTGCCAGAGCCTTGTCTTCTCCTTGTACCACATTGCGGACTCATATGACTCCAGTCTCAATTCTTCCAACTCTTGAAGTTGCAATTTCCTCTCTTCCTCACAAGACTAGGGTATCATGTTAATCTCCTTGACCGCCCAGTAAGCTCTGTGCTCCACTCCTACGGGCAGATGACACATCTTGCCAAAAACCAACCTGTAGGGTGACATTCCAATAGGCGTTTTGAATGCTGTCCGGTAAGCCCACAATGCATCTCCTAGTCTCTTACCCCAGTCCTTCCTTGACGGATTCACCATTTTTTCCAATATCGCCTTTACCTCCCTGTTGGAGATCTCGGCCTGTCCATTAGACTGACGATGATACGGGATAGAAAGCCTATGGTGGACCCCGTATTTCCTCATCAGAGCTTCTATTGTCCTGTTACGGAAGTGCGTCCCTTGGTCAGAAATAATTGCGTGCGGCATCTCGTATCTATTAAAGATGTTGCTCTAAGGAACTTGGCTTCGCAGGACGTGGTGGCCTTTGTTTCTATCCACTTCGAAACATAATCTACAACCACAAGTATGTAAGTATTCCCATATGAAGATGGAAATGGACCCATGAAATCCATTCCCCAAACGTCAAAAATCTCGCAAACAATCACTAGGAATTGCGGCATTTCATCTCTCTTCGAAATTCCTCCCGTCTGTTGGCATCTTTCACAGTTTTGGCAGAATTCGAAGGCATCCTTGTGTAACGTAGGCCAATAAAAGACACTATCTAACACCTTCCTTGCGGTTTACCTCGGTCCAAAGTGACCTCCACAAGCTAGGTCATGACAATGATTCAGCACATCCCTCTGTTCCCATTCTGGAATACACCTCCTTATTACTTGGTCGGCTCCCATTCTCCATAAATACGGGTCGTCCCAAAAATAATACTTAGCTTCACTTTTCAGTTTCATCTTCTGGGCCCGGGTAATTTCTTGCGAACTAGGTACTTCTCTAGTGACCAAATTGTTTGCTAGGTCTGCGAACAAGGTTCGGCGTTCAGCTGGCACTTCCCTTTTTCAGAATCCCCTGGACCTATTACTGCCATTATCTCTTCCCATCTAATGGGTCTAGCAAACTTTTCCATGTAATACAGATGCTCCTCCGGGAATGCATCAGGTATTGCTTCGTCAGTCTCTCTCTGGAAAATTCTACTCAAGTGGTCTGCCACATTATTTTCTATCCCCTTCTTGTCTCTGACTTCCCAATCAAATTCCTGCAAGAGTAGCACCCAACGGATTAAACTTGGCTTGGATTCTATCTTAGCCAGTAAGTACTTAATAGCTGCGTGATCAGTGAAAACTATCACCCTCGACCCCAGTAAGTATGGTCGGAACTTTTCAAAGGAATACACGACCGCCAACATTTCCTTCTCCGTGGTGTCATAGTTTTTCTGAGCTTGATTGAGTGTTTTCGATGCATAAAAAATCACATAGCTTTTGCCATCAATTCTTTGACCTAGCACTGCCCCTACTGCATAATCACTTGCGTCACACATTATTTCAAACGGTAAACTCCAGTCAGGCGCTCTAATAATAGGAGCAGAGACTAGTTTATCTTTCAATAGCTGAAAAGCTTCCTTGCACTTCTCATTGAAAATGAAATCCACATCATTATGCAACAGATGAGTGGGTGGTTGGGCAATCTTTGCAAAATCCTTAATAAATCTTCTATAGAAACCCGCATGCCCTAGGAATCCCCTTACTTCTTTCTGATTTGTAGGGTAAGGCAACTTCGAAATCACGTCGACCTTTGCTGGGTTCACTTGTATGCCCTTCTCTGAGACTACATGCCCCAAGACGATTCCCTTGGGTACCATGAAGAGACATTTTTCAAAATTGAGGACTAAATTCTTCTCCCGACATCTCCTCGACACTATATCCAAGCTTGCTAAACAGGAGTCAAAAGAATTCCCCTACACAGTGAAGTCGTCCATAAAAATCTTGATACAATCCTCCAGCAGATCCGAGAAGATACTCATCATACACCGTTGAAAAGTGTCTGGCGCATTGCACAACCCAAACGACATCCTTCTATAAGCATACGTGCCAAAAGGGCAAGTAAATGTAGTCTTCTCTTGATCTTCGAGATTTACATAGATCTGGGAGTATCCACTATATCCATCAAGGAAGCAGAAATATTGCTTACCTGCCAACCATTCCAGCATCTGATTGATGAAAGACAGGGGAAAATGATCCTTCCTGGTTGTTTCATTTAACTTCCTATAATCAATGCACATCCTCCACCCAGTAACAAGTCGAGTGGGAACCAATTCATTCTTATCGTTCTTGACTACCTGAATCCCTGACTTTTTAGGTACCATATGGACCGGACTAACCCACTCACTATCAGGTATGGAGTAAATGATTCCTAGCGAAAGCAACTTCAAAACTTCCATCAGAACTTCCTCTCTCATGTTCGGATTTAGCTTGCGTTGTGGGTCTCTACAGGCCTTCGCACCTTCCTCCAGCCTAATGTGGTGCATGCAAAGATCAGGACTGATCCCCACTAGGTCTGAGAGAGTCCATCCTATTGCCTTCTTATTCCTTCTGCTCACCTCCAGTAACTCCCTTTCCTGTTCCTCATTCAAGTTGTTGTTGATGCTTACTGGAAATGTCTCATTCGCTTCTAGATAAGCATACTTGAGTTCCGGTGGAAGCGTTTTTAATTCCTTCTTGGGAGTACTTGTTTCCTGGGGCAAGGGATCATTTCCTTTATCAGTTTTCATTCCCTTCCCAGACCTGTGAGTAGTTTCCATACTAGCCACATGAGCTGATCCTCTTGACCTAGCTGACTTCGGATTTGTACAGAACTCTGAAATAGCTTCGGCCAGCTCCTCATCTGTCAAATCTTTTGTGTTCATTGCCTCGCACCATCCAGCTACCTCTCTGTCAATAGAGTGACTTAATTCTGAATTAACCACCTGCATCAACTCAGTCTCAAGATATTCCAGGACCAAGGGGTTAATAACATCGATAGCATGCAAATTTTCAACATCTAAAGGTTTCTTCATTGCTTCATCGATGCTAAATGTATATTTCTCTCCATTATAGTCCAGGCATATGGTCCCATCAAAAACATTAATTATGGTCTTAGCGGACGGAGAAAAGGTCTTCCTAGAAGCACACCGCTAGACTCAGCAGATTCATTATCACTCATTTTAATAACATGGAAATCGGCCGGATACAGAAAATCATGCACTTTGACAATAACATTTTCTAAAACTCCCTCTGGACAAATGCACAACCGATCCGTCAATTGGATTACCACCTTTGTATCTACCATCCCTACTCCTACCAGCTTCTTGTAAATGAAAAGCGGTAAAACATTTATCGATGCCCCTAAATCACACATAGCATGCTCAATTCTGACATCCCCTATTGAAATGGGTAAGGTGAACATACCTGGGTCAGTGCATTTTGATGACATTCTTCGCTTCTGAATTACTGCTGACACATTTTCTCCAATTAGAATCTTCCCACTAGGTCTGATCTTCCCAGCTATGAACTCCTTAATGAACTTACTGAATACCGGTAATTTCAGAGCCTGCAAGAATAGTAAGTTAATCTCCAACCTTCCAAAGATATCCATAAAATCTATCGGTTCATCCTTCTTCTTTTTAGCTTCTCCTCGGTGTGGTAACGGTTTCACTTGTTTCTCTGCACTTGTAGAACCTCCAGCCAAAAACTCATTAGTTCATTTTCTTGCTACCTCATTCTCCACTTCTGGCTCTGGGTCTAGAAAAAATGGTTCAGCCACACTTGGTAAAGGTTTCTCCAAATCACCTTCCTGAAGGTCATCTATATTCCTAGAACCCCCTGCTTCCACATCCTCGGACTCAGAAATTAGATCCTTCCTTACATTGCCCTTCACGGAAGGCGTTTCTTCCTCCTTCCTCATCGCTGGACCTTCATAACCTCGCCCAGATCGCAAGGTGATTTGACTGATGTTAGCTTTGTCTGGCGGCCTTACTGAGGCAGGAATCTTCCCTTCGTTTTCTCTCATCTCGCTCAAGGATGTAGCGATCTGGGACATTTGTTTTGCCAACATATCCATTGCTGCCTTTTGTTCCAATTGAGCATCATGGAGCTTATGCACCACGTCATTATTGGATTGCATATTGTTTTGTACATGCTGTTGAGAACTGACTAGGTCATGTACCAGATCATCTAGATTCCTTGGTGGTTTAGAATTAGGCTGGCCAAAACTTGGTCCTGGACCCAGATGCGGACCACTTCCTTGATTCTGGCAGAAGTTTCCTTGACCTCCTGAACTGTTGTTATACTGATTTCCCTGGTAAGTAGGTTGGGGATTCTGATAATTTCCCGTGTAGTTCCTTTGATGTGGTGGCACATAAGAGTTCCCCTGATTCTGATTCTTGTTCCCCCAATTAGAGTGATCTCCCTGATTCCAATTGTTCCAGTTGCCCTGCCCTTCATGATTCATTCCAGACCAGTTAGTCTGTCTTTCTGGTCGATGTATCAACTGAGTGTTCTGTTGTGGAGGGGGCTGGTTTGGATCGTTGTCAGACCATCTAAAATTGGGATGGTTCCTCCAGGGTACGTCTCTCTGTCTTCCTGTGTTCCAACTCCCATCGGGATTCCAACTTCCCATCGCATTAACCTGGGCCTGGTACTCTCCCTCTTGCGGACCGTAACATTGCTGAAGCTGGATATCTCCTAGACCTGAAGATTTATCTTTGACTTGTGTAGCTGGCGGAGTGGTTTTCTCTATTGCATTCAACAATGCTTTCTCAAGCCTATCTATTCTCGCCTCTACTCTCTCGCCATCCTGCTCCCTCAGGGAATTTACTATTCCCCTCCTCATAGCATTCCTCGGGCTGTCATATGCCTTTTTAGCCTCTATCAATTTTCCCAGAATCTCTCTTGCCTCGCTACCCCTCTTCTTCGTAAAGTTTCCCCCACTCGAGGAGTTCATCAAATCCTTCGACTAGGAGTTTGCTCCTTCATAAAACAAATAATAAATCTTTGCCTCGATCATTCTGTGATTCGGGCAGGCGTCAAGCAACCCCTTGAATCGTGACCAATATTGGCTCAACGACTCGTCGTAGTCCTGTTTGCACTCTTCTATCTCCTTCTTAAGAGCAATTGTCTTGTTGGAGGGGAAAAAGTAATCTAGGAACTCCAATTTAAAGTCCCTCCATGTGCGGATAGAATCTGGGGGTAACCTTTATAACCACGTGTTGGCCTCCCCCTTCAAGGCAAAAGGAATCGCGCGCAGGCGATAGTCCTCCTCCGTTGCATTATTCGGTCCCTTTTGAATGCTACACAATTTGCTGAATTCATTTAAGAACTCATACGGGCACTCATTCCTACGCCCAGAGAATGTTGGTAGGATGCCGGGCACATTTATCTTGATCTCAATGGATCTCTGGCGCGGATTCATCACTATAGCTTGGGCTGGCTCACCATCGAGATGGGCAGTGAGTGAACCAATCTCCAGATCTGGATCGACTACGTGCGCCATGTCTCCGATTTCTGTTTCCTCTGTATCTGTTTTTGAAGATGATTTAGGATCCTTCATTCCTAAAGAATTCCATTCCTCTTAACTTTCAGAACCGAACGAAAATGGATCTCCCGTTGATAACCCCGATCTGGTGGTAACTGTAGATGCTGTGTCCTTGACTTGACAAATAAACTGCTCGTTCCTCCACTCAGATGAGTCACCCCAGTGTCCAAACCGTGAGCCTCTGCTCATAAACTGAAAATAAAGAAAAAGAAAAGAGAAATTAAAACTATGTACGCCAAAATCCTCTAAACACAATCACAAATTACGCCATCCATCCCCGGCAACGGCACCATTTGAAAAGCCACTTGGAGCTAGAGTGTGTACGGTGTGTTCTATTGTTCTAGGTCGAGCTACTAAGTCCAATGAATCCACTAGATCACTAGGTCTAGGAACTCAAGGGAATATAGAAGACTTAGTCATTGGACACACAAGCTTGTGTTTCAAAGATCCCTCAACCCGTTATACTATAGATTAGTATAGAGAAGCAGGGATCGATCCCACAAAGATGGACGCGTAAGAAAGCATTTAGAGACCTTGGTTTAAAAAGCGGCTGCTGCCACGCAAATTGGGTTGAGGTTGACTACTATTAGACCTAGGCACAAAATCAAACACTAGACCTAGGAAACTGTAAACATCATGCTGACATCGAACATTCTCATGACTACGAAATAACCAACTACCTTTCTAGACTTAGCAACCAACTTCCTAATTCAACTAAACAGAAAGCGAATAAAAGTGGGGACTAACTTCCAGAAATATCAAGTACGGAAGGAAAGCTGCAACAAACTAACTAAGGATTTTACTAACAGCAACACGCAACTCATCAACTGAATTAAACGCGAACATGAAGAAAACAGAGCATGTATCTAGATTCGAACAGAATATAGAAATTCGAACGTTGGAAACTTGCAAACAGCCGGAAATAAAACAGATCTACATATACTAGATGGAATGAAAAGAAAACACGAAAGCTAGGCATAAATCTCGATTACTCTGTTTCAGATCCAAACGTCGGATGCTTAACCCACTCAGGATCCAAGCAATCCGAACCCAACAACAACTTGATTCAACTCCATAGTCTCAGATTCAACAAATCTGCTCCGATCAACGCTAGATTCCAACGATCTTACTCAAGCTCAGCAACCAACATGAAATTCAGACATCCACTCAGCGATCGCAACAAACTCAAAATGATAAACTTCCATAATCGAAATCAACAGCAGCACAAACACAAAAAATAGAAATTGCATAAACGACAGAAATTCAACAGCAAACAGTGTCGAGCTTCGAACGGCGCACCTCGGTGAAATTCACGACGGTAAAGTAAAATGAAAGTGATTAAAGTGTATCTTCGCCCTCCGCGAGGACGGTGTTGCCCAACTACGGACTAGCCAAGTAAAACCCAGACCCCTATAATTTCCCGATAAAACCCAAAAGTATGTAGAAGAGAGTGAGCTAGAGCAACAATCTGGTCATCATGCCTCCACCAAGAAGGTCCCCTCTGATTGCATGCTTTCTTCTTTATATAGGTGCGGACATAATCTTCTAGAAGCCTTCGTAGAAATCCCCATTCTACCGTTCAGCCCCTTGATTTCCTCCGTCTTGTAATTTTTCTTCAAATTGCTCACTTATTCGCCAGTTTCCTTGGACCATGCAATTGTTCTTCTCTATTCCTGGATCTGGCTAAAACCTTCTACATACATGGCTTAAAACATGTGTTAGACCCCGCAAATGAATGAGTTTCACCCCTATATCTATGCATGAAATTAGCCTTATCAGCTATTGTTGGATTGTGTGCTTCAAGTATATTCTTCAGTCACTATAGCCTAAATGTTCCCTACCATCCAAAGAGCCTACATTACAACCCGAATAAAGACCTTTCTAATCTTAGGTTCACTTTCACATCCGAGCAGAGGAGACGTTTGACGTTGAGCAATCCTATGGTAAGCATTACATGTTACTTGATTTGAGTGTTTATATTACCTCTTATACACTTGAGTGAGAGGGAAAATGAAAAAGTAAAAATTTACACTCCCTAAACCTTGTGAGAGCATTGACACCAAGTGATATACGAGACAATAGCTTCAATTAATGTTTGGTTGATTTTTGTATGTTTCCTACCTTCGAGCTTGCTTTGAAAAATTTTCAGAAGCAATACATCAATCCTACCTCTATGCATGAGTATGTTCTTCATGATTTCTTATTCTTATTTGAGGACAAACAAGAGTCTAAGTTTGGGGGAGTTGACAAACTCGTGTTTATAGTGTTGTGATTGGTATGTTGATGTGCATAATTGTTGAGTTTTTGTGCTCAAAATGGTTATTTCCAGCCAATTACTCTATGTTTCGGAGTTCACGTATTTGTCGAGTGTTTTAGGCGAAAATAGGCAAAATTGGAGCAAAAAGAGTGCCACCCGGTCGGGTTAATATATGTGGTGGAAATACCACCCCGCCGGGTGTTAACGAGAAGCCTGCAGAAGTCCAGAAGCTGCCGAGTATAGAATATCCGGCCTGGTGATTTTCATTTGTAACAATTCCACCCGGGCGGGTACTACTTTTATAGCGTGGCGAGTCCAGAGACTTCTACCCGACCGGGTGGATCTCATGTTGAATAATTCCACCCGTTCGGGTCCGTCGAACTGACGATTTTCTAAGCCAGATGCGATTTTAGAAGAGGCAAATAAGAGAAAAGAGCTAGGGCAACTGGAGACACTCGCTACCAGCCGCAAAAACACACTTTCTCTCTGTAGGAAGTTCTCTTGGAAGAAGATTGAAGATTCAAGCTTCAATTCCTCCGCCAATTGTAATCCGTATCATGAATTTCATTGTTTTTCTTTGCTTTTGTTGGTTTTGTACCGTGAACATGAGTAGCTAAACACCTATTATGTAGAATTCTTGGTGAAGATGCATTGATTCATAGTTTTAATTCAATTGATTTCGGTTTATCTTGCTCTTGTAATTGCTTGAATTATTCTTGTGCTTTTCCCTATCAATTGTTTGATCACCAATTGTGAGTGTTAGGTTTCTTAGAGTAATTGGGAGATGAAATATTTAATCTTGAAAGAGGAATAATTCACACCTTAATTCAATAGAACTCGGGAGAGTTGAGATTTTGAGTGGGATCATTAATCTAATCAAACTGTTAGGAGTTAGGTCTAAGAATTAGAAGGGAACTTCAATTATTACACCTAATCTGCGGATTTCTCACCTCGGGGGGGGGGGGGGGGGTTTAATCTACAATCGTGATTGATTCAACAATTCTGGAGACTTTAAATGGTAAATCTATTTCAATTGGGTTAGAGTATGAGTTGCGCATCGGATCCCGGAATTCTGCATATTTCTCCATCATCTTTCACAACTTGCTTAATTGCTTTCTTGTTTAAGTGTTTTAATTTAATCTCTGAATTTATATGTTTTTAGTAGTTGTTAGTTTCTAAACCCAAAGTTTTCTGATTGTCTGGATAGTAGTTGAAATTTGTTCGTGGTACTTAGGTTTACACTTAATTGTCTCTGTGGGATACGATATACTCTTGCTTGCTAAATGCTACAGTAACCCCGTACACTTGCGGGTATTAATTGGGTAAAATAAAGTTGAGTCAAGTGGAAATAGAAAACATCGAAAAATACCTGAAAGTGAGTTTTATAAGGAATGAAGGGTCTCGTTTTATTATTTTCATATTAATTAATGCAGATAATGATAAATATGTATATTATAAAAAAATTAGAAAGTGTATATAATGACAAAATTTTAATTACGTATGAAGTACTATAATTTATTAGAAAATTACATAAGAAGTTGCTAACAAAAATGTGGCAGAAACTACATGTCAACAATATAATGGAGTGACAAAAATGCCCTTTTAGGGCCTAAAGGTATTTTGGTCCGAAAAAATATTATTTGTGATTATATTTAACGTTAGAATCCTCTGGATCTATTTTTTTGTTAGGGACCTATAGTGTCACAAACCGAAAGTTAAGGAACTTTGACGTAGTTCACTCTTAATTTCATATAAAAAATAGCTATTATTATATAATATTATGTGATACATAATTTAAATAATTATACTATAATTATTTATTAATTAATATTATTTTTTAGTATTATTACAATAATATTATTATAATAATAATTAAACATAATTATAACTCTAATTTTAATTAAGTATATTTGAATGATATTAAAAAATAAATTATTTATTAATTTATAACATCAAAAATAATAATATTAATATTGATTAATAATAATAGTATAAAGATTGGGGAGAAGGAGAGAAGACATTATAATCTCGCTTTGGTACTAATTTTGTGTATGCCCAAAATATTCTCTATGACACAAATGAGAAAATATAATTGTTTAAAGGGCATTTTGGGGTGAAAATTGTTTCAGGTATCAAAAATTTGATTTATAGGTACAAACGACGATATAAAATAAAGATCATGTATTCCCTCTGTCCCAGTTTAGGAGTGCAATTTAGTTAGGGCACGAGTTTTAAGAAATTGTTGGAGTGCGTAATAATTGAAGTGAGGTAGTGGTTGTTGGAGTGTATAATAATTGAAGTGAGGTAGTGGAAAGTAGGATCTTTTTGACTTTTTGTTTATTTAAGATTTTGTTTTGTTTTATTTTTATGAAAGTAATGACATTTGAGTGTAAATTTCATCAACAATGAGGCTAAATTTTATGTCTAAATATGATATATTCTAAATGAGACTTTTAAACTGGGACGGACGGAAATGGCAAAACAAGATTCTTAAACTGGGACGGAGGGAGTACCATTTAAGTGCGAAAGTGAAAAATCATACCATTTACGTAGTTCACTCCTAAATAAAAGCCAATCATTCATGGAGTAGATATTTACTGTAAATATCTCTCTCACTCTCTTTTTCTCTAATTTTTTAAATTCTTTCAAACTAAGAAACTTGCATATGATTTTGCTCCCATGATATTGGCCGGTGCTATTTGAGAAACTGCCAAATTTCTGGCATCTGGGATGTAATTTTAGTATTTTATGCTCATGTATGAACATTTGATTCAATATATATTTTAATGGAGTATTTAGTAAAGGGATGTAATTCTACGTTTTTTAAAAGTATGAACACTTGATTCGATATACAGTTTAATGGAGTATTTAATAAAATTGAAAAGAAGGAGATCAAATGTTCTATAAGTAGTGTTAGTGGAGAGTGAGTTGTACATCATTAGTAGTATCGTGTAATGTTATAAATTGTAAATAAAATAATATGTAGGGGTAATTTATATTGCCGTGGAGATAGTTGAGTTATGAGAGGAAGTAGGGGCTCACGGAGCAATATGATACGACGGCGGAGGTGAGGGACGCGAGGAAGTTGTTGCCGGGGAAGTTGAAGGAGATGTTGCATAAATTGGTGAAGGTGATCGTTCAAGTTTTTGGGAAGGATGGGCCCACCAGACCCAAGGCCAAATCCTATTGGACTGGCGATGAACCATAGAGATAGAGTGGTGTGACAGTGCGTGTGCTGGCCTAGTGATATACTCCCTCCATCTGCGAATAGGAGTCCAATTTCTTTCCGACACAGGTTTTAAGAAATGTTAAGAAAAATGGGTGGAAGAAAGTTAGTGGAATGTGGGCCCACTTGTATATAATAGTTTTAAATGATGTGAGTAGATGAGTTAGTTGAATGTAAGCCTCTTTACCATTTATAGTAGTAGTAATTCTGAACCAGAACTCCTATTCGCTGACGGACCAAAATGAAAAACGGGACTTTTATTCGCAGACAGAGGGAGTAGTGACTAAAACTCCTTTCGTTTCCTAAAAATAGAAATTTTGGAAACAACAAGGGTTTTAATGCAAAAATAGTAAAGTAAGAGCGATGAAAAAAAATGAATAAGTAAAGAGAGATGGTGAGAAAAAAATAGTGAAATTAGTGTTTGGATTAATTTTTTAAAATGGAGTGTTTCTATTTTAATGGTAATTGACTTAAAAGAAAAAAAATATTTTTATGAAACAAAATGTATATGAAATCAAAGATCCCTAGTTCAAAGTCATTAACATGACCTTTAAATTGAATAAAATTGAATAAGAAATTGAATTAAATTGAATAAGAGAGAAAACACCGCTAACTTAAATAATTACTAGTAACATTTAAAATTTTGAAACTGATAATTCTAGGCATTGATAGTGCATTCAAAATTGTTATTCGTGTGAATACCTCTAGCCACGTCAGATTATTAACTATTCGTTATTATTTTCAACTGAGGTGTAGTGGAACTCTCTCAAAATCACAAAAGTATTTGCAAACCATGCATTTTGGATTCTGGATTCTCAAAGTTGTAGTTTGTATTGAATAGATAAAAACAAATAATTTTAGAGTTATTCGTAAAAACAGTTTGAACTAAAAAAAATACAAATATGGTTTGAATATAAAATAATAATAATAATAATAATAATAATAATAAATTATTTATTTGTAAATTCTCTAAGAGCACCTGCAACGGTGCTCTTATTTTTTTCGATATGTGCATCAGATGCACCAAAATGCTCAAACCCCCAGCGAGAGGTGAGCGGAGAGTTACAAAATCAAAAACAAAGAAAACAAAACAGTAGATCAAAGCCACTTGGAAGTTGGATTACTACGCAAACCAAGCCAAGACGGCGAAGACAAAGAAAAAGCTAAGGCCTAACCTTACACTAGCACATGCAACACAACCACAAGAAGCTAAAAAAGCCAACAAACCCACATCAGTCGCTTACCTCCTGTAAAATGGAAAGGAAGAAAGCTAACCCCATGTGGACATCGTAGTCTCGCTCTCTGTGTGTGTTACACTCCGTGCCACTTACTTTGAGAAAATGATATTCTTTTTCCGTGCACGCTTTGGTTCCGACCATCCTCTAATGTTGTGTAGGTTATCCATCACTTGTTCTGGAGAGAATGAAAAGTCCCAACACTATCCATGTATCCACAGAACAAGCCGCCATAAGAGCCTCTTCTTCTCGAATTCCCAATTAGGCTTGAACCCATGAAACACGACCTTGTTTCGTATATCCCAAATAGACCATGAGACAACATAGAACATTGACATCCATATTTTCTTATCAAACTGCCGGAATGGAGCCCCCATCCAAGAAAGATAGCACATTCTTGGCTCCTTAGGTAGACAGGTGGACAGATTCCACCTCTCACAACAAAAACACCAAAAGATGCTACTGAGCTTACAACAAAAGAAAATGTTCTCAATGGTTTCCGCTTCATCCTTGCATAAAGCACAATGATCATCTTCAACGCTGTTAGCTCTATATCTGAAAAGCCTCCCCCTTGTATTAAGCCTTCCTTGAAGAATACTTATTAAGAGTACCCGCCGTGCTCACCGCTGTGCTCTTGCCGACGGCACGACCCTGCTCTTAGCTAAGAGTACCGCCGTGCCAATGCTAGAGTACGAGCAGCCGACGTGGCATGCTCTGATTGACCGTTGGTTTATCATTTTTTTTTAATTCGAAAAAATTTGAAAAATTTAGATTTAATAAAAATATATCAATTTTTCCACACTTTTAATTTAGTTTTTCATTACTTTTATCCCAAAATTTACACTTTCATCTATAAATACCTCCATTTCAACACAAAAAATCACACTACACCAAACATCCCTCTCAACATTAATTTTTAGGATTTTAATTATATAATTTTTAATTTTTAGGATCTTAATTATGTAATTTTTACTTTTTTAGTAATTTGTAATAGTATTTCAGGTATTTTTAATGCATTTTAATATTGTGGGAATGTTTTTAGTAATTGAAGTATTTAAATTAAATAATAGAATGATGGGATCCTTGAGCATGCTCTTGCGGAAGAGTATGAATGTGGGTGTTGTGCTCTTACGAAAGAGCATGTAATAAAAAATGAATAAAAGTGGGTCCGGGCCCACATCCATACTCTTTGGCAAGAGCATGGATATGGATGCTATAACTTTTATCATTGAATCCAAATATAACCACAAGTTTGCATTAGTGTGTTAAAATTGATGGAATTCTCAACTTGAACACCACGGCCTCTTACAAATTGTCCCAAAATTTGGGCCATAAAATATAGTCAAAATATTTTAGAAAATAAATTTTTTCAAAAATTTCTTTATGCTAATCATAAATTCTCCCTATGTTAACAAAATCTTGTTTTTCATCTCAAATGATCCCTCAATTTGGGCCATAAACTATAATAAAACTATTTTAGAAAATATATAAACTTTTGAAAATTCTTTTATAATATCATAAATGCTCCATCTATCTATTAAGATCTTATTTTTCATGTCAAATTGATAATTTACCATTTTGATCAGATGGATCAGCTAAATTTTAATCTGTTTATTTTTTGTAGTAAATAACTAAAATATGAAATTAGGCTAAGTTCATAATCACAACTTCAGATCTTCTTAATGTATGTTTGAGTAGAGGATGTTGATTACATTTTTGGGACGAATTAAATAAAGGTGTCCATAATGATTTTATGATCTAGAATCAATGAAACCAAATTTCACAATCATAACTCATCTTCTTATTATCAAAGATATAAATACTAGTGTTAATGAGGTTGATTAGTAAACAGAATGATCATGTCAAAGGATTCATTTCTTTGCAGCTCTTCATCTTCTACCAAGAAAGGTGCATTGTCGATGCTTCTTCTTACATATTGTTGCTATTATTGAGGAGAGCAGCTTCCAATCCTTTCCCAATCAACACGCCGCTAACCCGAACCCAAATGGAAGACATGTTCCGAGAATATGCTCTGTATCTTTATCTCCACCCTGCCGAATATTGAAATTAGAGTATGATTGTAATATGTTTTGATAATTCTATTCATCAATAGGAGTGCCTTAATATAGGCCATATTACATTCATGTATGGTAGGGAATAATCTATTCCTAGATAATGTAATTGTGTATCAATCACCTATTAATTGAGTATCAAGCATACACTAATTACATATTTTCTTGCCTTCTTGTATTGTGCTTCTTTTTGGTAAGTCTTTGTGACACTCCCCCTCAACCTGAGCAACGGCATCTCCGATGCTTAACTTGCTTAAGACTTCCTTGAACATCTTTGGGTTTACTGCCTTGGTAAGAATGTTTGCGAGTTGGTCTTCTGATCTGACAAATGGGAATTCTATAATCCCCCCTTCGATCTTTTCTTTGATAAAGTGACGGTCCACTTCCACGTACTTCGTTCTGTCATGCTGAACCGGATTTTCGGAGATGCTAATAGCTGCCTTGTTGTCACAGAATAACTGACTTCTTCTTTTGGGAGGAAGACCAATATCAGTGAGTAAACGCCGCAACCACATAATCTCTGTTAGACCACTCTTGATCCCTCGGAATTCAGCCTCGGCACTCGATAATGCCACCACCTTCTGTTTTTTGCTTTTCCAAGTGACCAAATTCCTTCCCACGAAGGTAAAGTATCATCCAATAGACTTTCGGTCTATCGGGTTGCTTGCCCAGTCAGCATCAGTGTATCCATCCACTTTAAGATCATCATTATTCCTTAGCAATACTCAATAACCTGCAGTCCCCTTCAAATAACGAACTACCCTTAGTGCTGCATCCATGTGATTTTCCTGAGGTTTGTGCATGAACTGGCTTATGACTCCTACGACATAGGATATGTCTGGCCTTGTATGAACGAGATATATTAGTTTGCCGACCAGACCCTGATATTCTTCTCGATTGGCTAGTTTTGCTCCATTTTCAAATCTTAGTCCATGGTTCACCATAAGTTGTATGTCTGTCGGCTTGCAGTCGAGGAGTCCGGTTTCTGCGAGGAGATCCAACACATACTTCTTATGTCGCAGGAATATTCCTTCTCTGGATCGAAGCACTTCAATCCCTAAGAAATATTTGAGAGCTCCCAGATCCTTCATCTCAAATTCCTGGAATAAGTTTCTCTTTAAGTCCTCTATCTCTTCTTCATCATCCCCCGTTATGATCATATCATCCACATAGATGATTAAATAGGCCATCCCATCACCTTTTCTTTTTATGAACAAAGTGTGGTCTGATTGGCTTTGAGAGTATCCATACTTGTTCATGGCTTGTGAGAATCTCCCAAACCATACTCTAAGGGACTGTTTTAGTCCGTAGAGAGTTTTCTTTAACCTGCACACTTGTGCTTCTTCGAATTCTTCTGAGTATCCTGGAGGAGCTTCCATGTACACTTCTTCATCTTTCTTCAATTCTCCATGTAGGAAGGCATTTGTTATGTCAAACTGGTGCAACTTCCAATCCTTGCAGGCAGCCACTTAAAGCAAGGTTCTGACTGTATTCATTTTTGCCACCGGGGAGAAGGTTTCCTTATAGTCGATCCTATAGGTTTGAGTGTACCCTTTTGCGACCAACCGTGCCTTGTACCTCTCGATAGATCGGTCTTCCCGTCGTTTGATGGTGAACACCCATCGGCATCCTACTGGTTTCTTTCCGTCTGGTAGGCTGCATTTTTCCCAAGTATTGTTTCTGAGAAGTGCATCCATCTCCTTTTTCATCGCCTCTCGCTAGTGCTGATATTTCATTGCTTCTTCAGCTGATCGTGGGAGATCCTCTTCATACAAGGCTACTTCAAAAGCTCGAGTCATCTCAGTTAGGTGTTCAACCGAGAGGTTTGCCATAGAGTACTTTGTTTTGTGTCCCTTCCAGTCAGGTGAGTATCTCTTTGGTGGTACACCCCTTGTGCTTCTTGGTGGCAGCTCAAACATTCTGCCACTCACACCTGGCTCTTTGCTTGTCTCATTTTCCTGTCTCACATGGTCAGTATTAAGCGGATGGGTGAAATTATTCTCAGGATTACTAACCTCAGGAATCGTAGGCGGGTCTGGCAGTGAGGCTAGTTCACTGGATTTGCAAGGTTGATCATGGGACGAAGATGACCCGGTAGTACCACAGCTCGCATCGTCTGTTGGACCATCTTCTGTCACAGGACTTGGCAATGGCATTAGGCAAGGAAGTGGCTGGTCTGAAGGAAGTTGCTGGTCTGGACTTAGGCTTGGGGACCAACTTAGCAGGTCACTAACAGGTTCAAAACCCTTTTACTCCCCCTGACTGCTAAGTTGGTTATAAAAATACTCGTTTTCCACAAAATCACAGTTCATGGTAACATAAAGGCGTTTACTCTTTGGATCGTAGCACCGATATCCTTTCTGATCCCTCCCATATCCTACGAAGACACACTTAACTGAACATGGAGAGAATTTTGTTCGGTCATGTTTTGGTATGTGGACAAAGACGGAGCACCCAAAAATTTTGGGGTCGAGTGTAAGTGGTGGGGGATCTGGTTTTGTGTAGAGATGACATCGAAAGGAGTTTTAAAGTTCAGGATATGGGTGGGTAATCGATTGAGTAGGTATACTGAGGTAGCTACCGCTTCAGGCCAAAAGGTTTTTGGTACGTGTGAGTCGATTAGAAGGGCTCTAGTCATTTCGAGGATTTTTCTGTTTTTTCGTTCTGCTACCCCATTTTGCTCAGGAGTATGTGGACACGTAGTTTGATGTATTAACCATTTTTCAGAAAAAAACTGTTGCATTCTTGAGTTAACAAACTCCCCTCGTTTGACTCAACTTATTTTAACACAAGTGATACCGGCAAGTGTCCGGGGCTAGTGTAGCAATCAGTAAGCAAGAGTATCGTATCCCACAGAGACAATTTTGTATCAACTTAACTACCACGAACAAAAATCAACTACTATCTAGACAATCAAGTGAAGTTTGGTTTGTTCTAACAACTAATAAAGCATATACTAAGCAAATAACAGTTAAGAGCAAGAGAACACGGTATAATAATGATATTAAAGATAATATGGAGAAATTGTAGAACTCAAGGATCCGATGCACAATTCCAAGCTCTTATCCAATTGATTCACATTACCTTTTGGTGTCTCTAGAGTTACTAAGTCAACCACGATTATAGATTAAACCCCCTCCCGAGGTGAGAAACCTGTAGATTAGATGCTAGAATTGAAGTCCCCTTCTAATCCTAAACTCCTAACTCCCAAAAGCTCGATTAGGTCAATGACCTCACTCAAAACATCAACTCTCCTGAGTTCTATTGTATTAAGGTGTGAATTATTCTTCTTTCCGGATTAATTATTTCATCTCCCGATTAATCTAATTAATCCTACACAATCAAGTGGTGATCAAGCAATTGAAAGGAATAAACCCAAGAATAATCAAATAACTACAAGAGCAAGGCAAGAACAAAATCAATCGGATAAAAACTATGAAATCAGTGCATCATCACCAAGAATTCTACAAGAGATGTTTAGCTACTCATGTTTATAGAGAAAACCATGTTCAAACCAAATGAATTCAACAAATAAATGAAGTAAAGATAGTAAGACTCCTGTGAGATCAATCGATGGATAGGTGACTTCAATCTCCTAATTGAAAGTCTTCAATCTTCATTTCTCTCTCTCAAAGGTGTGCTTGGGGTGGTGTGTGAGTGTAGGAGGCGTTAGGTGTGGTGTGGAATGAACCCTAGGCTTCTTCTCCTCTTAATCCCCTTCAAAAATCGCGTTCTTGGCATAAAAATACGTCAAAACAACGTACCCGGCCGGGTGGAATTATAAAGGGTAAAATTCACCCGGCCGGGTGATGATTTTCGACCAGATTCTGCTCCATTTGAGACACCCGGCCGGGTGGATTTACAGGGTAATAATTCACCCGGCCGCGTGAGATTTTCTGGACAGCGCAGTGTTCGTAAAATGGCCATATCTCTCTCATCCGAACTCGGATTGGGGCGTGTGAGGTACCTACGCGAAGCTCTTTCGAAGACGAAGAGAATGATGTACATTGGGGGTTGATTGGACTTCAAAATCTCCAGTAAAATTGTCTCAAGCCAAGACTGCTGCACATCCACATATTTTGCACATTTTTCTACACATTCTTAACAAAATGGTCAATATACCAACATAATACAGAAGTAGATATAAACACGCCTAATAATAGATGAAATATGATCAAATTCATATAAAACCACCCTCTAAAACCATGTAAAATCCAAGTGTGTCAGTAATCGATTGAGTAGGTATACTGAGGTAGCTACCGCTTCAGGCCAAAAGGTTTTTGGTACGTGTGAGTCGATTAGAAGGGCTCTAGTCATTTCGAGGATTTTTTTGTTTTTTCGTTCTGCTACCCCATTTTGCTCAGGAGTATGTGGACACGTAGTTTGATGTATTAACCATTTTTCAGAAAAAAACTGTTGCATTCTTGAGTTAACAAACTCCCCCCGTTTGACTCAACTTATTTTAACACAAGTGATACCCGCAAGTGTACGGGGCTAGTGTAGCAATCAGTAAGCAAGAGTATCGTATCCCACAGAGACAATTTTGTATCAACTTAACTACCACGAACAAAAATCAACTACTATCTAGACAATCAAGTGAAGTTTGGTTTGTTCTAACAACTAATAAAGCATATACTAAGCAAATAACAGTTAAGAACAAGAGAACACGGTATAATAATGATATTAAAGATAATATGGAGAAATGGTAGAACTCAAGGATCCGATGCACAATTCCAAGCTCTTATCCAATTGATTCACATTACCTTTTGGTGTCTCTAGAGTTACTAAGTCAACCACGATTATAGATTAAACCCCCTCCCGAGGTGAGAAACCTGTAGATTAGATGCTAGAATTGAAGTCCCCTTCTAATCCTAAACTCCTAACTCCCAAAAGCTCGATTAGGTCAATGACCTCACTCAAAACATCAACTCTCCTGAGTTCTATTGTATTAAGGTGTGAATTATTCTTCTTTCCGGATTAATTATTTCATCTCCCGATTAATCTAATTAATCCTACACAATCAAGTGGTGATCAAGCAATTGAAAGGAATAAACCCAAGAATGATCAAATAACTACAAGAACAAGGCAAGAACAAAATCAATCGGATAAAAACTATGAAATCAGTGCATCATCACCAAGAATTCTACAAGAGATGTTTAGCTACTCATGTTTATAGATAAAACCATGTTCAAACCAAATGAATTCAACAAATAAATGAAGTAAAGATAGTAAGACTCCTGTGAGATCAATCGATGGATAGGTGACTTCAATCTCCCAATTGAAAGTCTTCAATCTCCCAATTGAAAGTCTTCAATCTTCAATTCTCTCTCTCAAAGGTGTGCTTGGGGTGGTGTGTGAGTGTAGGAGGCGTTAGGTGTGGTGTGGAATGAACCCTAGGCTTCTTCTCCTCTTAATCCCCTTCAAAAATCGCGTTTTTGGCATAAAAATACGTCAAAACAACGTACCCGGCCCGGTGGAATTATAAAGGGTAAAATTCACCCGGCCGGGTGATGATTTTCGACCAGATTCTGCTCCATTTGAGACACCCGGCCGGGTGGATTTACAGGGTAATAATTCACCCGGCCGCGTGAGATTTTCTGGACAGCGCAGTGTTCGTAAAACGGCCATATCTCTCTCATCCGAACTCCGATTGGGGCGTGTGAGGTACCTACGCGAAGCTCTTTCGAAGACGAAGAGAATGATGTGCATTGGGGGTTGATTGGTCTTCAAAATCTTTAGTAAAATTGTCTCAAGCCAAGACTGCTGCACATCCATATATTTTGCACATTTTTCTACACATTCTTAACAAAATGGTCAATATACCAACATAATACAGAAGTAGATATAAACATGCCTAATAATAGATGAAATATGATCAAATTCATACAAAACCACCCTCTAAAACCATGTAAAATCCAAGTGTGTCAACTCCCCCAAACTTACATAATTGCTAGTCCTCGAGCAATGAAGAAAAAGAACTAAAAGAAGACTTGGATTTAAAGGGGTTTTAGACATCATCATCGTCTCAAAGAATATGGAATAAATGAGCATATCACAATATAAATTCTATCAAGTTAAGCTGTCGAATGCACTTTTACTACTAACTCGTATATCACCTTGGTTTCATGCTTCACTCGTGATGTATATGTGTGTGTATATTCACCTCACTAAAAAGTGTATAAGATATCAAGTAGTCACTCAAATCAAGCAAAAATGCATGGTTTACCATAAGCTTGCTCAATGTCTAACCTCTCCTCTACCTCGTGTGACAATAAATCAAGAGTCCGAAAGGTCTTTTATTTAGGTTATAATGTAGGCTCTTTGGTAAGGTGAGGAAATATTTGGCTAAAGTGACTGAAATTCCCAAAACGTAAAATCCCAAGAAATCACAACAATCAACTTTTAACTTCAACCATTCTCAAAACAATTCTCGGTAATAACTAGACTTTGTCTAATTTCTTCCCAACTTCCAAAGACCTCAAATTATTCTCTATATATAATTTTTTCTTTCTTTCTTCTTTTTCCTTTTTTTCTCTTTTATTTTTCTTTTTCGTTCACGTTTTTTTTAAGAACAAACTCAACCAACCTTTTTCAATTATACTTTCCCAACTCTTCTTTTCAAATCTCAACAAATTTAGAGTCTAGGATTCTCAATCCACTTGATTAGCTTGACAAAGGAAAAGGCTTAAGGCTCAAACTTGGCTAACAAGGGTGTTATATACTAAGGTTAGTGTTTAGGTAAAAATGAGGCTAACAACGATGGTCTAACATCTTCCCCTATATTTAAGGTCACTATGTAGACTCAAGAAGACCAGGAGCAAGTTCTAGAAACACATGCACAATTGATGATAAAACACACATGAAAGAATTGAAGGCTCAAAAATCTCACTTGGGTAAATAGCATGAAGCAAGGTAAACAAGCAATTCGTTACTTATGCACCCTATTACTCAAACTCTCAAGTCAATGGTCAAGTGATAGCTCAAAATGGATGGTTCTTTTATCATAGACGACTAGTCTTCACCCCAATTACTACCAAATATTTTTTTCAATTCAAGCCCAAAATTTTCAATCAATCACAACTAATCAATCTAAAGCAAAAATAAGGCAATAAAATAAGTACCTCATTAGTGTCCCTATCCACCATATCATCCCCCAAACTTATTCAAAGCTATGCAAAGAATAAGTTTGAAAAGTTGGTGGAGAAGGGAGACGTACATGGTATGCAAGCAACACAAAACACACCAAAAACAAACTGAAACGATAAAATTAAAAGTTACCTACTAGGGGTTACCTCCCCTATAGTGCCTTTGGTTATCGTCGTTGGCTCGACGTCCTCCATGAGCTGCATCATGTCACGCCATAACTGGTGGTGTTAGACTTTCTGTCAATATTGGAAGCATATGATCTAGCCAATCTCTTCTTCCACCAAATATTTTTCAGAGCTCCATCAGAAATTTTGGTTTCCACTTTGGGTGAATTTTCAGCTTTTGTTTTCTTCACCTTCACTTTAGGATTTGATGTAGTCTCTTCTTTAGAAATTGATCCACCACATGAAGCAAACATCCATTGCGGTAAAGAAAAATCCCCAAATGTGGACTCAATTTCTTGTGCCTTTTGGACCTCTACAACGTGCACAGCTTTGCACTCCTTCTTCATAACAAGTTTTTCTTCCTCACGACTCTTCATAGCATTGTAGATAGATAGGATGTGACGTTTGTTGCCCATATGAAGAATGAGCTCTCCCTTTGCTACATCTATCAATGCTTTTCCCGTTGCAAGGAATGGGCGCCCCAGGATAAGCGGTACATTCACGTCTTCTTCCATATCCAACACTACAAAATCGACGGGGAATATGAAGTCGTGTACCATCACAAGAACGTCCTCAACAATTCCTTTGGGATAGGTGACGGTTCTATCTGCCATCTGTAGCGTGATTGTTGTCGGCTTGAGAGTGCCGATCTTCATCTTTCTGAAAAATGATAATGGCATCAAATTTATACTCGCCCCCAGATCACAAAGTGCCTTTGTCTGTCTGTCATTTCCAATGACGCATGAGATGTTGAAACTCCCAGGATCTTTAAGCTTGGCCGGTAGCTTTTTCTGAATTATGGCACTACAGTTTTCAGATATGTTCACCGTCTCATAGTCAGTCCACTTCTTCTTCTTGGAGAGCACATCTTTTAGAAACTTTGTATATGTAGGCATTTGCTGTAACGCCTCTACCAACGGGATGTTGATGTTCACTTTTCTAAATATGTCAAGAAACCTAGAGAAGTGATCATCTAGTTTCTTCTTCTGCACGCGCTGTGGAAATGGGATCTTAACCTCAGCAGGGGGTGCAGGTATCACGGTACTTGCCTTGGGAGGCGGCACCTCTTCCACTGGTTCTTCTTCTTCCACCACCTCTTCTACCACTGTCTCCTCTTGAGAGATTTTCTCCTTCTCTGCAGGCATGGTTGGGCCTTCATAGCTCTTTCCACTTCTCAGATTAATGGCTTTGCAATCCTTACAGTCTTTAGGATTTACAACCGTTTGTGAAGGAAATTGGCCTGGTTGATGCTGAATACCCACAGCCTGTGAAACCTGGCTCATCTGGTTATCGATGCTCTTCATGTGAATATTCAAGGCATTCACATTAGCTTGAACCTGCACTAGCCTTTTGTTGGAGTCTTTCATGCACTCTCCCGTTTGTTTCATAAAAGCCATTAACACATCTTTCAGCTCATCCTTCTTTGGTTCTATGATTTGGCCATCTGATACCTGGAATCCGGGTGGTGGTTGCAAGGCATTATTTGGGTTCCCGTAAGACAAGTTGGGATGCACCTTGTTCCCATAGTGGTTGTAATTGCCTCCTCCTAGGTTGGGGCGGTAATTGTTGAAATTTCTGCTATTGCCACCTTGGTAAACGTAGTTTACATCTTCGACTCCTTGTTGCATCTCAGTCCCAACCTGCCTTGTTCCCATATACCCAAGCTTGTCAGTTAGGAATTCCAGCTGCTTGGATATTGTATCCATCCTATCAAAATCGGAGGTGGATGCCACTCTATAGGATTTGCTTCTATCGTTTCTCCATCCATCATCATTTGAAGCCACTCTCTCAATCACCTCAAGTGCTTCAGCTTCTCCCAACTTCAAGAGAGATCCTCCGGCGCTCATGTTCAATTCGCGTATTGCCTCCAGCGTGCCTCCCCTGTAGAAGGTTAAGATTTGTTGCCCCGGGCTTAACCCGTGGTTGGGGCATCTTCTCATCAACTGCTTGAATCTTTTCCAGGCCTCCATAATGTCCTCCTGAGGTTGCATCTTATATTGAATGACCTCTGCTTGGCGTTTGAGTGCCTCGCTAGGTGGATAGTATTTCTCCAAGAACAGCTCCACCATTGCATCCCATGTGGGCACAGAGTTAGGACCCATGCTGTCATACCAGTCCCTTGCATCATCTTTCAAAGAGAATGGGAATAATCTGAGGCGGACTTGCTCATCTGTGACTCCGTTCACCTTCACTGTGTTGCTGATTTGTATGAACTTGGTGAGGTGCTTGTTGGCATCTTCTGAGCCTGTTCCACCAAATGCGTTTGCTTCTGCTCTGTCTATCAACCCCGGTCTCAATTCAAAGCTATTGGCCGCTATCCCCGCATTGTTGACTGGTGGATTAGTAACCTGTCTGTAGGCAAACTGATTTTGTACGGGCACTGGCCTCACGTTCTGCTCATCCAATTGCCTCTGCATGTTAGCCAGCTGCAGACGGAGTTCACGAATGACAGGATCCTCATTGTTGTTCTCCCCGCCGTTCTCCATTAGAATTGGAGAATGAGGCTCGCACTGTATAGGTGACGGAAGTGGAGATGGACTTGGTGATGGAGTTCTCTGGATAGGAGAAGGTAGACGCCTGTGAGCAGGTGAAGAAACCCGAATCCTTTGGTTTAACTTCTCTGCGCGTTCCTCCTTCTGTCGGATGCTTCGATCTCGGGATCGATAGGCTCTAGAGGTGGACCTTTAGAACGCGTGTACATACACCCTGAACAAGGAAACACATCTATTAGAAAACTCAAAATAAAAATTAAAAATAAAGAAAGTAAAATCTAGATTAGTAATCTCAATTATTATCATGATATTAAGCTATAATGACACACAATTGTCCCCGGCAACGGCGCCAAAAACTTGACTCAACTTATCTTAACACAAGTGATACCCGCAAGTGTACGGGGCTAGTGTAGCAATCAGTAAGCAAGAGTATCGTATCCCACAGAGACAATTTTGTATCAACTTAACTACCACGAATAAAAATCAACTACTATCTAGACAATCAAGTGAAGTTTGGTTTGTTCTAACAACTAATAAAGCATATACTAAGCAAATAACAGTTAAGAACAAGAGAACACGGTATAATAATGATATTAAAGATAATATGGAGAAATTGTAGAACTCAAGGATCCGATGCACAATTCCAAGCTCTTATCTAATTGATTCACATTACCTTTTGGTGTCTCTAGAGTTACTAAGTCAACCACGATTATAGATTAAACCCCCTCCTGAGGTGAGAAACCTGTAGATTAGATGCTAGAATTGAAGTCCCCTTCTAATCCTAAACTCCTAACTCCCAAAAGCTCGATTAGGTCAATGACCTCACTCAAAACATCAACTCTCCTGAGTTCTATTGTATTAAGGTGTGAATTATTCTTCTTTCCGGATTAATTATTTCATCTCCCGATTAATCTAATTAATCCTACACAATCAAGTGGTGATCAAGCAATTGAAAGGAATAAACCCAAGAATAATCAAATAACTACAAGAGCAAGGCAAGAACAAAATCAATCGGATAAAAACTATGAAATCAATGCATCATCACCAAGAATTCTACAAGAGATGTTTAGCTACTCATGTTTATAGAGAAAACCATGTTCAAACCAAATGAATTCAACAAATAAATGAAGTAAAGATAGTAAGACTCCTGTGAGATCAATCGATGGATAGGTGACTTCAATCTCCTAATTGAAAGTCTTCAATCTTCAATTCTCTCTCTCAAAGGTGTGCTTGGGGTGGTGTGTGAGTGTAGGAGGCGTTAGGTGTGGTGTGGAATGAACCCTAGGCTTCTTCTCCTCTTAATCCCCTTCAAAAATCGCGTTCTTGGCATAAAAATACGTCAAAACAACGTACCCGGCCGGGTGGAATTATAAAGGGTAAAATTCACCCGGCCGGGTGATGATTTTCGACCAGATTCTGCTCCATTTGAGACACCCGGCCGGGTGGATTTACAGGATAATAATTCACCCGGCCGCGTGAGATTTTCTGGACAGCGCAGTGTTCATAAAATGGCCATATCTCTCTCATCCGAACTCGGATTGGGACCTGTGAGGTACCTACGCGAAGCTCTTTCGAAGACGAAGAGAATGATGTGCATTGGGGGTTGATTGGACTTCAAAATCTCCAGTAATATTGTCTCAAGCCAAGACTGCTGCACATCCACATATTTTGCACATTTTTCTACACATTCTTAACAAAATGGTCAATATACC
The DNA here is from genome assembly GCF_004379255.2 of Salvia splendens. NCBI lineage: Eukaryota > Viridiplantae > Streptophyta > Magnoliopsida > Lamiales > Lamiaceae > Salvia > Salvia splendens. Next base: position 20,745,770 of record NC_056047.1, on the reverse strand, counting down.
AACATAATACAGAAGTAGATATAAACACGCCTAATAATAGATGAAATATGATCAAATTCATACAAAACCACCCTCTAAAACCATGTAAAATCCAAGTGTGTCAGTAATCGATTGAGTAGGTATACTGAGGTAGCTACCGCTTCAGGCCAAAAGGTTTTTGGTACGTGTGAGTCGATTAGAAGGGCTCTAGTCATTTCGAGGATTTTTCTGTTTTTTCGTTCTGCTACCCCATTTTGCTCAGGAGTATGTGGACACGTAGTTTGATGTATTAACCATTTTTCAGAAAAAAACTGTTGCATTCTTGAGTTAACAAACTCCCCCTGTTGTCTGACCTAAGGACTTTGATTTTTTTGTTATACTGAGTGTGCACCATATTGTAGAACAAAGTAAACTTCTCAAAAACGTCATATTTGGATTTCAAAAAATATACCCATGTTAAACGCGTGCAATCATCGATAAATAACAAAAAATACTTAAATCCAAGGCTACCCAAAACAGGTGCTGGACCCCAAATGTCAGAGTGAATCAAAGAGAAAGTAGTGTCCATATGAGAGTTGTTGAGCTTATATGAGTGTCTATGGCTCTTAGCAAAAAAATAAGTATCACAATTGAAAGAAAACTGAGTACTGGCTAAATTGGGAAAAAGCATACGCATGTATCATATGGAGGGATGTCCTAACCGGCGATGCCAAAGCCAACCCTGTGATTCTGTTGGTCCGTGAGTCAGCATCGCAGCACCTGGTTGGGCCATCTTGTCCACATAATACAGTCCTTATTGTTCAGTGTCATGCCCAATTGTCGTCCCCGTCTTGATATCCTGTAGGACACACAAATTTGGCTCCATTAGAAGTTTACACTTTAATTCTCTAGTTACATGACTAACTGAGAGTAATTTGTGTGCCAATAACGGCACAAATAGGCAATTCGAGATCTACAGTGTTGTAGTGATCTTGATTGTGCCCGCCCCCTGGACTGGAATTATACTTATATTTGTTGTTTAAACATACTTCTTATGTAGAGCAGAAATATTAGTAAAATCAGTGAGTTCATAAGACATAGTATCAGTAGCACCATAGTCAAATATCCATTCATAATCTTTAGGTCGATTTTCAGACATCGATGAGTGTGCAAGAGCTTGGAATTTATTGTGGCAAGGGATGTTGGGGGCAGTTTCTAATTCTGGGGTATTTGAGGGTGTATTTGCAAAAGCACAGAAACTAGTGGGCGCCTTTAAATATTTCCCAGAAGTGTGTGGGTGTTTTGTGAAGGAGGATTGTTTTCCGGGGTCAAATTGAGAATATCGGGAGTTGGGAGGCTCATTTTGGGGTTTATGGAGTCTCTGGGGCAGTTTTCTAATTTTATGAAATTAGAGTATAAATGTCGAAATTCACTACCTCCTTCCCAAACCCTAGCCGCCGATTCCCTAGCTAGCTCGTCGCCGGTGTGGGTCGCTCATCCGTCGGCTGCCTCCCGCCATGTTGTGCCGGTGCTACCAATCGGAGTTCCGGTGTCGGCAGCCCGGTCAGTAATTGCGATCGCTACTCTTCCTCCGCTAATTCTGTTCAGTGCCCGCACCGCCCTTGCCTTCTTTCATATCATCCCACCAATCGGGAAATCCGATGAGATGAAAACACCCTTCTTTGGTGTGTTTCTTTTCGCCGCAGTGGGAACATGTTAATCGGCTTTTATCCTCATCGGAGCTTTGATTCCACGGTTGATAGGCGGTGTTAGGCGGCTGGTTAGGGCGTCCACGGTCGATAGCAGCAAGACCGGAGCTTATTTCGTCCTTCATTGTTCCTCCAGTTCCGATGCCGAGGATAGCGTCATTGTTCGATTCACGACGAACGATTTCGTAAGCTTCACGCACCGTTGGTAAAGGGTCACGTCTGATTATCTCCTTCTTTATCGCATCATATTTGTTATCTAATGCGGTGAGAAATTTGTTAACTGTGATATCGCCCAATGATTCAGGGTGATGATTTGTTAATGTTGTGTTGGGTGTTGGTGGTTCAGAGGCCGATCTGAGGCCGCTCTGTTTCAAGAATTCCGCGAATTGTGCGGCTAGTTCGGGTGAAAACACCATCACATTTTGGGTGGATGTTTCGGTGGTTTAGCTATCGCCGGAGTAGAATTCCTCCGTCTGCGACATGTCGCTGGTTTTTCCAAAGGGTTGGGAAAGGTCTATGGATGATGATGATAATTTTATGAATCCTTACCCGCTCGTGATACCATATTGAAATTAGAGTATGCTTGTAATATGTTTTGATAATTTTATTCATCAATAGGAGTGCCTTAATATAGGCCATATTACATTCATGTATGGTAGAGAATAATCTATTCCTAGACAATGTAATCGTGTATCAATCACCTATTAAATGAGTATCAATCATGCACTAATTACATATTTTCTTGCCTTCTTGTCTTGTGCTTCTTTTTTGTAAGTCTTTGTGATACCAAAGAATACCTCCCATCTTCGGTCGATTGGTTTTTCAGCAACGACGCCTTGCTCTATAAGAAAGGGGAGGAGTCGAGGTCAGTCCGGATCGAGCCAGGTGGCGCAAACCTCCCTAACGGAGGTGATCCGGCTGGCTTGTACTGGCTGGACCTCCCGGTGGACAAGGGAGGCCGGGATAGGGTTAGCCACGATGATATAGCGAGTGCAGAGGCGTACGTCCACTTTAAAACGGGCGTTGAGAACGGGATGTTCACAGATATTCAGGTGCATGGGTGGAACCACTAAGGACCTAAGCCGTTACTATTTAATTCTTTTTCTTTTTAACTTTGTTCCCTCTCCGTCCATAATTAATTAACATAACTATCATTTTCTAATTGTTCACTTTTTACTACTCTTGTTAATGGACATAACTATCCACCTACATTTCTTAAAACATGTGTCAGGTAACTCATGACAATTAATCGTGGAAATAGTGAGCAATTTAAAAAAGGGATAACTGCCTTAAAAGTCACCAACTTTGCACGAATTCCGGTTTTTCCCATGACCTTTAAAATTGGCGTATAAAGTCACCAACTTTGCCGGGTCGCTGGTATCTCTCAAATTGACCCGACCCTGTGTTTTCCGACAACTAAGTGTCCTATGTGGCATGCCTGAATGTTGACGTGGATGGCATCGGAAAATCATAAAACGACGTTGTTTCTAACACCTAAAACGACGTCGTTTCATCCCTCACAATCGGCAATTAGGTTTAAATCAAACCTAAAATTGAACCCACCTTTGAACACTCATCAAATCGCTGAAATCTCATGTCAGTAATTTTGTTTTTTTTAATTCCCCGTTATTTTGTTTTTTAATTAAATGTAGAGGGTGGTGGCGAGATCCGGATCTAGGGTTCGGCAATTGTGCTTGAGGATGCGGTGGTGGAAGATGAGCTCCAGGGATAATTGATTGGTGTAGTACCAGGATTTGTGGAGATCGGCGGGGAGGGTGCGGCGGAGCTTGGAGGCGGCGCGGCCGTAGCCGTGGTTGGAGATGATGCTGCATTCCCAACTCCAGAAGTCGAGATCGGTGCAATTGGGGACGACGAGGTCGCGATTGAAGGAGGGGGGAGGTCTTAGGAGAAGACGCAGCTGGATGGGCAATCGTCGGTGTATAGGGTGGGAGGAGGCTCCGAGAGGGTGGTGGTATTGGAGTGAATCGAGACGTAGCGGACGGAGGGGGAGGTGGAGGTGGAGGGGGAGGAGGAGCGGTCGGGGAAGCAGAGGGGGGAGTGCGGGCAATGGAGATGATGAGGGCTTGGGCCCAAAGGAAGGCGATGAAGAGCCAGAAACGGGGGTGGGAGGAGAAGTGGATCTTGATGGAATGGAGAGTGGACTAAACCCTAATTCCCCGTTATTTCATTTTTTTTAATTTTGTTTTTTTTATATTGCACAGTCAATAATTGTTGTCCATGTCAGCTTCCACGAGACGCCACATCAATTAAATACGACACGTCAGCGCACTCTTTCGCCGGAAAAACCATCATGGGAAATCGGCGACTAAATGCAAAGTTGGTGACTTTATACGCCAATTTTAAAGGTTGAGGGAAAAACCGGAATTCGGGCAAAGTTGGTGACTTATAAGGCAGTTATCCCTTTAAAAACATGTGTTAGTCCGCATCAAATTATAATATTAATGGTACTTTGCTAATATTTTTATTTGCGTCTGTTCAGGTGTGGATGTTTTATCCATTCAACGGCCACGCGACTGCAAAAATAGGGTTGTCGCTGGGGAGAATCGGGGAGCACGTGACGCTGAGAGTGAGAAACGGGGATGGGGTTCTCTCAGCACAGCGGTGGGAAATGGGTTGATGCTTCTCTATTGCAGTTTGCATGGTATTCTTCGAGGAACGGGCACGCTGGGAACAACGAGCCGGGGCTGTATCTGCAGGGCCCCGGGAATGGGTTCGGGATAAGGAATGATTGGGCGAGGAGCAACAAGGTGGTGGATACGGGGGCGAGGTTCGTGGTGGTGGCGTCCGAGGGGGAGGCGGAGGCCGTGGTTGAGTTATGAGAGCAAGTGGGGGCCCACCAAGCAGTATGATTCGGCTTCGGAAGTGAGGAGGGTGAGGAAGTTTCTGCTAGGAAAATTGAAGAACTGTTGGATAAATTGGTGAAGGTGATTGATGAAGTTTATGGGACAGATGGGCCCACAGGACCCAAGGTAAAAAATAACAGGAGTGGCAATGAAGTATAGAGTCAGTCATATAACTTCTTTATCTTAGACTTATTATGATAGTTCAAGATAATTAATTGTACTAACTAATTCTAAACTTGCTACTATTTGTTTTACAAATAGTTTTCTCTATATTTGTAAGATTGATCGACAAAATCCATCAGTTGGATTCTTAGGCATTAAGGGAGGTGGCTTTATCTTGTGATTCATTGACGACTATATTTTAAAAAAAATATCGCTTTCATTTTTTAAAGATCATGATTTTATATTCGACTTTAATTTTAATGTTACAAACAATTTCTTACTATTTATTAAAGAGGACTGTATATTTTACTATGTATATAGTAAATACCTTAGTAGAATATGTAATTATAAGTACATACATATTTTTCGATATAAGTTCAATGCTATCATGCTGTAATTATTTCGTTCGAATTTGTTTGAGATATATCATAATATGCCTTTATTTCACCAAATTGGAATTTTCTTGTTTAATGGAATAAATAAAATCATTGGTACCAATCCCTCGCTCTTGCCTTCTTTTCAAGACAACGATTACCTTTTTTTTATACAATACAAAATGCTCAAACTAAAAAGATAACATGCAAGCAGCAAAGAAGCATTTTGTAATAAAAATAACAAAAAAAAATATATGATAAACTTTATATCTAAAACATTTACGGAAACAAAAGAAATAGAAAATGAACAATTTTGTCCATTAGCCGCTCGTCTATCAAAGAAAAATGAACTCATGGCGGCTTTAAACAATGAAATGAGAAGTTTCAATAACAAAATCAAAACAATGCCTCAGATCTACATTTTAGAAGCTAATAATAAATAGTTAAGGTAAAAAAAAAGTAAAATAAGAGAGAATAATATAGAAGAGAGTCATATCTACATTATTCTTTTATTTTCTTTACTTTTTCTCCACTTTAACTATTTATTATCATTTTCCTCAAACACGTGCCGAAAAACATCAATCACTTGAAATGGGACGGAGGGAGTAGCATTTTTATATTTTTCATTCATTACTAATTACAATGCATGCTTTCTCTTACTAGGGCACTAGTACTTTTTCTTCTCGTTATTAAATGTCCCTTTTTTTTGTCCAACCGCCAATAATTGTTTAATTTCACTTTTACTATATTTGGCAGGGGCCCCATTCCACTAACTTAATTCTCTCATATTTTATTATAAAATCAATACATAAAAGTGAAATTTACATTCCACTAACTTTTTCAACCACTTTCTTTTATAAAGGTTAAATAATTTCTTAAAAATCCGAGCCAGAAAAAATGTGATATCTAATGGATGGAGTGCTACTTTTCATATTTTCAATATATACATGAAAGATGAATAACCTATGGGTATCTCATATATTCTTTTTGTGTGTGCTTGTAATAAGAACCAATGTTAAATAGCTTGCTTCATGTGTTTGTCACGAACTCTTTTGGAATGCATTTAACATTGACATTTTAAAATCTGATTTCACATCAAAGAAATCGTATTGTATTTAGAGAATCAAATTGCAAATTTGGGGCAACTAAGCGAGGAGGTATCCGAGTTGTGGGGCCTTCATTTTGTTTCCTTATGTCCTTTTTTTTGGATCCTAGTCATTTTTGGGTTGGGATCATGTTTTCGAACGTTATATTTTGATTTTATTTACGGGTTGGGGGTCTGCCTAAACCCCCTGCCCATATTGGGTGTTTTTTATTAAAAAAATACATGAAAATAGTTAAATACTCCATCCGACCCCCCATTAAATATCCCCTATTTCCTTATTTGGATTGTTCCCAATAAATGTCCCATTTCACTTTTCTCACTTTTAGTAAATGGACCCCACATTCCACTAACTCATTCTACTCACAATTATTATAAAACTATTATATAAAAGTGAGGTCTACATTCCACTAACTTTTCCCACTAAACAATGAATTTTTATTATCAAAATTACATTTTAATCACTGCATCATTTTACGGAGCATCTATAATTAAGAAGTGGTAAGCATGTCTGATATGCACAAATGGTTTGTAGAAGTATTTACGAGGTGTGTTGGAGTCATATGAAAAGGCAGAGGTAAACAGTATGAATTAAGAGGGAAAAATATTGTCCTAAATGATGTTAGAATACATACATTTGATTCATTCTTTTATCTATTTGTAAAAAGTACTGTCAACCCTCAAGAAATTTATCTACTCCTATAAGATTATCGAAAGACTAATAAAAATATTTGTTTGATAAAAAAATGGGATATGGAACATATGTAAAACAAGATAAGAAATACGAGCTTCATGTTAAAATATGCAAAGATATGATTTTTTTTCGTTGTTGTTTGATAGGAAAGAAATTATCTAAATGTGTATAGTATATTAAATAACATGGCTTAACTTGACAAATTGGCGGGTTACATAAACATGATTAAAGTTATAATTTTGATAAGATTAGGGAGGGCCCTTGTTTTATATTGGGCTTTGAGTTAGGGTTAACTATAATATCAAACATGACGTGTTTGATAAGTTAGTAATACGAAGATTGAGAATTATATATGGACATTTGTAATTGTTTGATAATAATAAACAAATTTTGAATAACTTTTGACTACTTACCATGATCATAATTTAATTATTAGTAACAACTATTGCACAATACATATCACTACGCATATGTGAAATAGAGAACTCGATAACTAATTCAAATATGCAGCCTATAATTTGGAAGAGTCATTAGATGCTTAGCCCTAGAAGTGACCAAACCAAAATGCTCGGACATGTCCAAATCATATGGTTTTGTGCCATCAGGGAGCTCCCAGTCAAAGCAATGAACCAATTGCGCGACTATCAAACTAACTACGGTTATCCCCAATTGTAGCCCTGGGCAGCCCCTTCTACCCGACCCAAATGGTATGAGCTTAAAATCTCGGCCCAAAAGCTCAATATTGCTCCCTTGGAATCTCTCTGGATTAAAATTTTCAGGGTCAGTCCAGGCTTCGGGATCCCTCCCGATGGACCAAACATTGACAAGAACTCGTACTTTATTTGGAATGTGAAACCCGTTGATCTCGCACTCTTCCATGGCCTCGTGTATGAGCAACGGCCCGACAGGGTGGAGCCTCATAGATTCCTTGATGACACAATCAAGGTACTTGAGGCTGGAGAGGTGACATTCTTCCACCATTTGATTTCGCCCCACCTTTTCTTCAACTTCTTTCTGGAGTTTCTTCATTACTCTTGGATGTCTAATTACTTCAGACATGGCCCATTCTACCGCTGCTGCAGAAGTGTCCATTCCAGCTAGCAACATATCCTGTCCAACATTAATTATTTGACAAGTCACTATCAACTCATCTTAATTTAGTAATTGCTTCTTTCCCAAATTAAATCAACAACATTGGTAATGATATCCGCGAGTTAAAATCACCGATATGAGACAGAAAGGGTTACCAGAAGAATGGCCTTGACATGGCGGCGGTCAAAGTCAAATCCGGCCTCGCCAGAGTCAAGAATGGCCATGATGGTATCCACGAAATCATGACTCCTCTCGTCCTTGCCAACATGGTCATCGATAATCCTCTCAAGAAACCTATCGAAAATCGCACTAAGCTTCTTGAGCCGCCGCGCCGAGCCCTGAAGATCCATCCACCTCAGGTAGGGGAAATAGTCGCCGAGATTAAACGCGGCCGCCTCGGCCATCGTCTCCGCCATCACCTCCTTAAACCCCCTCTCGTCGAACTCCCCGTCCGAGAACTTCCTCCCGAACACCATCAAGCACGTCATATCCGCGCTGAGCGACATGACCCGAGCGCTCAAGTCCACTGGGACCGGGCCACGCGCCTCCCTCAGCTCCGCCACCAGAAGCCCTAGCTCCGCCTCCCTCATAGGCCGGAAACGGGCGATCTTGAGGGGGCTGAGGAGCTCGAGCACGCAGAGCTTGCGCATGTTTCGCCAGTAGTGGCCGTAGCGGCCGAAGACGACGTTGCGCTGCTCGTAGCCGAGGTGGAAGGCGGCCTCGTGGTGGGGCCGGTTGGCGAAGATGAGGTCGTGGGTTTTGAGGAAGAGCTCGGCGGCGGAGGGGGAGGAGACGACGATGGTCGGGATGGAGCCGAAGCGGGTGTGCATGATCGGGCCGTGTTTGCGGGCCAGGTGGTGGAGGTCTCGGTGCGGATTCTTGCTTAGGAGATGGAAATGGCCGATGACCGGAAGCCCGATCGGGCCGGGAGGGAGTTTCTTCTTGCTCCGCCGCCATTGAATTAGGTAGAGGAATGTGATTGATGCGATTGCCGTTACGCAAATCCAATCCATTTTTTTTCTTTGTTGCAATTTTGAATTACAGAAGGTCGGGATTTATATACAAACAAAAACAACTAATGGTGATTTTTTTGATAAACTTAAACGAAGACTTGTATGCAAGTTGATGATGAAAATATCTAGTTGGGTGGTGGCACATTTAAAGTGCATGTATAATGGTAATGTTAATAATTATTGCTACATAATTAAGCTTCTTTTCTTAGTATTTTCTTCATATGCCGACTTAATATATTGAATTTTCTAGTAGTATGACTTTTTTGTGTTAGAACTAGAACAACCTTATCACTTCCTAGGCTTAATTAATTAAATCATGAAATGAGTCACCCAAATGGCTATCTCCTCCCTTCGTTTCATAAAAATATACTATTTTCTATTTTTGTCCGTCCCATAAGAATATAGGTATTTTTATTTATGATAAATTATCTCCAACTTATTACTCATATGCATTAATTTATTTATAACATATATCACTATGACCCACCACTAAAACTCATTAAACACTAATAATATGGGATTGTGGGTCACACTATCCCTAACAATACTTTAACTACATTTCTTCTTCTCTCTTATTTGACCAACTATATATTATTTATAGTGTCATTTCAATGCTTATATTTTTATGGGACAGATGGAATACTAATTTACAGTTTTATATAAATCTAGCATATATGTCATGTTTACTTGTCAAGTTTAGGAAATACTCCCTCCGTCCCACAGGAATATGCACTCTTTCCTTTTTAGTCCGTCCCACAAGAATATACACTTTCTAATTTTGGAAAGTCTTTTCACTCTAATGAGGTGGGACCCATTTTCCGCTAACAATACTTTAATTGCTTTTTCTCTTTACTTCTCTCTTACTTTTCAAATTTTACATTAAAATTCATGCCGAACCAAAAATGCATATTTTTTGGAGATGGAGGGAGTAGTATTTATTTTCATTTCAATCAACTGAGAAAGCAGTTAGAAATAAGGAAAGTAGGAGTAGTATAATATTCTAGGATTCTAGTTCCTAGCATTTTCTAAGTATTTCTTTTTTAGTTTTAGGGTTCTTATATTAGTGAAATATTATAGGTTTTTTATAAACCATTATTATTATTATTACAAATTAAAAATTTATTTCTTTTTTATTATAAAAATTATGAATCATACTTAGTTATAATTATAGTTATAGGGATATGATCAAATGCAAACTCTAAATATTGTACAAACTCCAAACTATGATCTGGACAGTTGAAAAATGTCAACAGATGACAAAATCATGACAACAACATTGTCCAGATCAAAGTTTGGAGTTTGTACAATATTTAGAGTTTGCATTTTATGACTACCAATTAGTTATAATTATATTTAGTTATTATTATTATTATTATTATTATTATTATTATTATACTAATAATATTATGAATCATAATTAGTTATAATTATAGTCACATCCCAACCAGTACAACACATACTTTTATAATAAAAAAAATCCCAAAATTCAAAGTTCAATAATCCATATGTCAAACACGTAAAATACATAATTTGAAAACCAACATTAATCTATTTCATGTTTCATTATATTCTTAATTATAGTGGAACTCCCTTGCCATTCTATATAATATATATTTATTTATATGCTAGAGGATGAGGAGAAGAAAATCATCAAAACGAGCCAGCCACTGATCCCGATAATACGTGAAGTTTGTATACCAAAACTCATTGTATTGTATGTAAATTTCAAGTCAATCAAATATCAAGCATTTTCTTTAACCATAACAAATATAACCAGAAGCAGTAAATATCATAAACAATATCATGTACATATGCATATGCTTCTCTGTTTCTTTTTATTATTCTATTTCGAATCAAGTCTTGCATCTCCTCGGGATTTCCACTGTATACGACCCATAGGTCCATTTATTTATTTGACCTTTCCACGAAGACCCCTCTTTGTATTAATCTTTCCACAAAGGTCCCTCTTTACTCTTTGTATTGACCTTTCTATGAAGGTCCCACTTTGCTTTCTGTAATGACCTTTCCACGAAGGTTCCTCTTTGCTCTTTTGTTTTGACCCGTATATTACCATTGTATATGACCCGTTGGTCAATTGTCATTATATATGACCCGTTGGTCAATTTCCATTATATATGACTCGTAGGTCCATTGTCATTGATATCAGGCCCATGGCAAGACTGCTATAGGTCCTCTTTAATCCAATAATTCAAATAGTTTCAGTATTATATGTAAAACATATCAATTGCACCAATAACATATCCATGCCATATTCCATCAAATAATTTCAATACTTCATCCGTCCCATAAATATATGGGAAATGGGTATGGCACGGAAATTAGGACAAAATTAGTAAAGTAAGAGAGATGAGGAGAATGATAGTTATAGTGTTAGTGGATAGTGGGACATACATTATTAAATTGATTTAACTTTGCATAAATAGAATGCACATATTTTTGTGGGATAAACGAAAATGGAAAGTGCACATATCTTTGTGGGACAAAGGGAATATAATATATAAAATATATCCATGACAATCAATCACATATTCATATCATATTCTACCACCAATAACAAATAACATATTACTCTATCATATTAACATCATATAATCCAAATATTCATATTAATACAACACATAGCAATTAACCACATAACTCGTGTAATTATAATACTCCCTCCGTCCCCAAAGAGTATGAACTTTGGGTTCGGCACGAGTTTTAATGCATTATTGGTAAAGTGAGAGATATAGATAGAGAAAGTTTTTTAAGTATTGTTAGTGGAGAATGGGTCACACCTCATTAGAGAGAAGGGAGTTTCCAAAATTGAAAATTCATACTCTTTGGGGACGGACGAAAAAGGAAATAGTGAATACTCTTTAGGGACGGAGGGAGTAGTATAATTTATGTACGCACTAAGAGAGATAATTTAGCCGAGTACAAGTTCTTACTCCTTGATCTATGACTTGATCCTGAATAATATCTTCAAATTATTCTCTCCGGATAATTTATTATCTTTTTCCCTTCCAAAAAATGGAAGAATTCGCCTATATACTGTTGAATATCGGTAGACCTATTGTGTTGGGCTCACTCATTTAAATACTAGGCATGGTCCATATGCATTTAAATGAATAAGCCCAGTTCTATGGTGTTTGCCCAATAACCGTGCTCAGTCCATGACTTACATATCTCACCCGATCGCCACGTGTCACCTTCACCCGGATCACTAACACCAGGCGTTGATTCTAGGGCTGTGTTAGTTGTGAGTATTAAGTGTTTGAGCCATATGTTCACTCCTCATTCTATTCACTCATTTCTCTCTTTGTGTGTAATGATACGCTCTCCCTTCTCTCTACATTCTCTCTCTACATTTGAGGCGGTTATCGCCAGTCATCTTCTCCGCTCTTCTGTTTCCACCAACGATTCTGTTTTAGTGAGATCTATCGATGAAGATCTTGAGTTTAGGTTACTACTTCGGTTTCCTTCGAGATTTAGTGTTGGATCTGACCTTGCGGCTAGATCTGGTTGTGTTCGGTGTTGATTGTGAGAAATCATATGTTGTGAGTACGAGATCTACTAGTTTTTGTGAAGTTTCAAGTGTTGTGGTGATTCAACTGGCGGTAGTCGGTGAGACTAGTGTTTCTGACCACTTCGGCAGGGCTCACCTTGTGACTGTTGGTTGAAGTGTGTAGGGAGGTTCTTGGCCTGGTGTAGTTGTTGTTGTGACCTGAGCCATATTCTGACACACTTGACTTTGTCTTTTCCTCTTTGATTGTTTCTGATCCGAAAGGATCTTTCCCTTAGATTCTAATGTTGTTACTTAGTGTGTAGGTTATTCTCGGAGAAAAGCTTGAGGTCCAAGTATGGTGGAAGATGTTAAGAGTCTCCTGCTCTTAACGAACCAAAATCCCTCCACACACGTACAAAACACAGATAATCCGGCGCCCTTGATGAAGGGTCGGCGGCCAAACGATAAACTGGCGGAGAGGAGGACTCCGTCGGCAGTGATTTAGGGTTGATTTGTATTACGCAAGTAATTTGGGGAAATAATTCTTCATTAATTGAATAACGGAATTAATGAGATGCCCTATTTATATATCTAGGACCCTAGGGTTGGTTCAACCTAATCCTATACATCGGGAAAGAACTAACAAAGAAAACCCGTCGGCGCTTATAAAACGCTCAACCCAAATAAGTTTAATAATTGACAAGCTCAAATTTCACACTATTTTAAGGCCATTATTTGGTCCGTTTTGAATCTCAAAGTCACATTATATGCCCATATTTTGCATATTTTATCTATTTTGGTAGTTTGACGTGTTTTGTGAGAAATGATTAAAATAGAGTCCAAAAAGATAGGTAAAAGTCGAAGTTAAAAATCTGGAGCTTTAAGACGTGCAGTGCTCCGCTGCGACACAGCCAGCGACCGCTTGCCGACATCGACCGCTGATCAGATAACGGTCCGCTCCGGGAAAGTTGTGCTGAAACGAAGAACACGCCCAACGACCGCTGAGGTGTGAGCATCGACCGCTCCAGAAGTTCCAGAAGCTACGAGATGATTGCCAGCTATCACTGAACCCATGTGCAGCGACCGATGATCAAGAGACAGAGGCTACGGATCACTCGCCAGTGACTGCTGAAGATTGTGCAGCGGCCAGCCCGCTGGGAAAACGCGGCACACAGACTTGACCTACTTTCCTCCCAAGATTTACCATACTTTGCCACCTTTTTCCTTTTTGAGAAGGATGGATTTTCTTCTATATATACCCCCTCAAGCTTCATCATTAGAGATCTTATTTTTGCTCCATAATTACAGAGAGAGAAATACTTGAGGGTTCCATCATTTAAGGGTTTTGAAGAAGGAATCAAAAGAAGATCAAGGCTACAAGGATTCAACCTTTGGGTTTTATTTGTTTTAGTTCTTATGTTCTTTATGATTTCCCTACAAACTATGTATTTAACTTTTTTCATTATGTGTAACTAAACTCATAGAATTCTAGGGATGTGTTAGTAACAACTTTGGTTATACAATTCCTATTTATTTAATATCCGTTTTGTTCATACTTTGTTTCTATTCTAAGTTCTGGATAACTGCTTCACGTTTGAGTGACACATTTGGTGATAATCTATTTACTTGCTACATAATCGTGAGAGGAGGTTGGCGAGTTAGAACTGCTTAGTTGACACTTCAATTAGCTTTCTTTAAAACGACACTGTTAATTGAGAGTGAGGACTTTTCAAGGGTCTTAGGAGATTTAGGTAGTTACAAATATAGGATTGACGCTCCTAGTGTATGTAATCTACGTTTGTGCCGCATGGACATAACTTATGTGACTCGTTCTTTCAAAGTATGAACTGTGCTAGGGTATTTTAATTGGAGCTTGTATAACCATAATAGTAAAAGCACATCCCTGGAATTCTCTTATCTCATTTGTTTTATCTCTGTGTTTTATCTGCAATTATTTGTTTACTTTTATTTTTTTTTCAAAAATCCCAAAACTTTCGGTTCTCCAAATAATGAAAGAAGCTTAGTAGAAGATAGCCAATTTGTGTTCGTTTTCTCAGTGTTCGATATCCGGTACTGACCTTTAGCTATACTAGTTATACTCTGTATACTTGCATGTTTATTTAGTGCTAATAAAAAGTACATCAATAATAAAAAAATAAAACTAAAACAAAATATTTAATTAAATTAAACTATCTACGCTAACGCCTAACAGAATAAGGTGCATACTTGGTGATGAATTTCTAGTAGCGCTCCGGCGGCTTGAGCTGCTCCCTCGGCCTCAGCTTCCTAGCCGTCGTGCTGTCGTTCACCGCCACTTGTTCCCGTCGCCTGCTCTCCAGCTCCTCCACTTCGTGCTCAGCAATCGTCGGACTCTCCTCAGCGTCGGTGGTCGACGCCTCCTCATTCTGCTGGGGTTTGTATACTAAAAGATGCTTCAAGCGTACATGCCTTTGTACAGTCAGCTTGTGCATGTATACGAGAAACGTCGCGTCCACTTCTTTACCTAATTATGAGAATAAATAATATAATATAATGGTTTATTTATTGAAATATAATAAACAAGTCTAAGGCTTCTTACTAAGAAGGTTAAAGTAGGGAAATCTCATGATTCCTCATGGGTTTTCTAGTAAGAAGAAAAACGTGTTCACAACCTAGATAGGTCTTGGCTACCTATTGATATGGTTGTTGTGTTTGTGATAATACTCTCTTACCTAAGAAGAGATTAGTGACACTGGTGTGGTAAAGCATTGAAAGGATCAAATACGAAATGTATTCTTTATTGCTATCTACTGAAAGAATATATTTAAGAAATTTTAGTATTTTTTAGTCTATGAAAATAATATTAATATTATTTATTTTATCAGACGCCACTTTGACTTATCAATATGAGAGAGTTTTTCGTAACTCAAGCATGATATCTTGAGTGGTAGTAATTGAATAACATGAAAGTATTGGAATATTATTTCATAGAATTCGCGTGCCCAATGTGGTATGATTAAATCCCCAAGAGGTGTTTGAAAAATGAATTTATTATTCAGAAATCTGCGCAGTTGGAATTTTATTCCATGAATAATAAATAAAGTTTCAAACTAGAAAACTATTTGGAGAATTAATTTAATTCAAGTCACATAGCAGACAAAAGAATTAAATTGATGGATTAAGACACTCTTAAACGCGAGTGGAAGGCCTCGAGAGGGGCGCGAATTCGGACCAAGTTATATTGAAAATAACTGAACCGATTGGATCAGTTAGCAAATGTCGTTGCCACTTGATCGATTCAAACTCGCTCTCGCCCGTTTCCTACCAATGTAATTTGTAAACTCCCAATTTTGCACTACTTTAACAGTAAAGCGGCAAGTTCGGGGTCGATCCCACAGAAAAGTTGGTGTGTCGAGAGTGTGTGTAGTGAACAGGGGGTTGGCTGCTGCCACGCTTTAACTTGGGAGTTTTTAACTACTGTTTTTACTCTAGGCAGAATTAAACTTGCTAACTTGATCAAGGTAAATTTAACTACTGGGTCAAGTGAATTTCATGTGAAAACGTAACAATAAATGCGAGGATGAAAACATAATAACTTTGATTATACTAAACTGAGAGCAGTACAACGTGAAATTGAAACTAAGCTAATACTCCAAAAAATAAGAAAGCAAGTAAAACCGAGAAGAATCTCGGCGGGTAATTTAGGAATACGCCGACAGATAACAAGTATTCTGTAGCGCCTCTTTAATTCCCCTTTCTAACTACGCATTACTTTATCTAAGCTAAGCTATTCTAGAGAACTGGACTAAGCTAGAGAACTAAACTAATCTAAACTAGACGGAAAGTAAAGGATCCCATTCTCTTGTGATGGCACACCCTCTATTTATAAGCTCGATTTGGCCTCCAGCTGGATAACGATCTTGACAGGGAATATTCACTCATGCTGAGAATGAGCGGCTCATTGATTACTACGTGCCCTTCTTCTAGAATGACGATGCTTTTGAGTAACAGATTCGTGACTCATCTCCGTCCTTGCGTCTCATAAGGTAGCACGTGTCCCCTTCTAGAACGTCGTCCTTGATAACAGAATGGTGCGCCACATCCAGCTCATTTCCTCACGTGTTCTTCTTCTAGAAGCCAGCGGTCCCCGCCTAACTGATTGATCACTCCCCCTTGACCAACTCCCCCGATTCTTGGCCTTTTATCGCCTTTTGTACTTGCTTGATCAGTTCGGCCTTGCTGCCTTGGTCAAGCGGCATTCCTGCACATTTAACACTTGTTTTGCGCGATAAACCGATCAAGCAGCGTACATTTTACCCTTAAACCGATGCATGAAATGAGCTTTATCAGCGAGAAATATTATAAAATAAAATGGAACCCAAGTTATTTATAATTTGGTGATTTAGATGAGAGTGCAATATTATTCTTTAGTGGAACAAAATAATATTCCATTGGATAATATATTAAATCATGGGTTAATTGATTTAATTAGATATTGGAGGGATCAGACCACCATGACACTAATTACTAGGACCTTTTTTGCTATTACACGAATGCAGATAAATCACACATGAAAGAAATTAAGGCTCAAATCTCACAAGGTATAAGCATGATTCAAGGCGAACAAGCAATTCACTAATTATGCACATTTTCACAAAACCATCAAAATCAAAACGTCAAGTCATACTTAATCAATGATTAAAAGAACATCATATCATTGACAACTTGGTCTCCTAAGCATGGGTGTTTCTAAGTTCTTCATGCTAAGTTCATGACATGGATTCACCTTCGGGAATTTAAAAAAAAAACACAAAAACTTAAGCTCACTGTCCACCACTTCATCCCCCCAAACTTATTTACAGCAAAGTGTAAAATAAGTTTGTAGAGTTGGTAGGGACGTGAGTAAACTAAGAAAGCAATAAAGATACCTTGAATTTTTTGCGAGGTTGGACTGGGCAAAAATTCAAAAAGTTCAAAAATTTGCGGCTGGAACACTGTGAGTGGCCAGCGGTCGGTGGGAAGAGTCTAGAATCTGCGAAAAATTTCAATAAAGTAGAAAACTAAAACTTAAACCAAAAACAACTTGAAAAGATGTTCAAATTTTTTTTTTCAAAAATTGTCTCAAACAAGAACAACTAATAATACAAGTGCTCATTTAAAGTCATGAGCTTGACTTCATTCTTGAGGAGGAGGGAAGCGAGCGTTGAGGTCGTCAAAGGCGCCAATGAGATAGGTGATGTCGCCACTCATAGTTTGGCGCTCCTCGCAAGCCTCGGCGGCCATCCTTTGGAGCTCGGCAATTTGTTGATGTTGATGAACATCTTCTAGCCGTTGCGTCTCCCAAAAGACTTGCTCTACCATCCGCCAATCACCTTGTGACGCCCATACTTGGCGGTTGAAGGCGTTCTCTTGTTGTTGCTCCGCCCATCTATTGTCCCAAGTGTTGGACATGTTTTGCATGTAGGAAAACATATCTCCCAATTAGGTGGAGGTATTCACTTGGAATTCCTCATTGACGTTAGGCCTTCCGCGACGGCGGTTGGCTCTAGTGCGGCGGCAGTGGCCTTCTTCTTCTTCTTCTTCTTCTTCTTCTTCTTCTTCTTCTTCTTCTTCTTCTTCTTCTTCTTGTGGCGGTGCCCCACTCCCTTGAGCTTGTGAATGCTCCGGCTCCACTTGATAGTTTTCGATGGCGTCGAAGGCGGAGTCTTCTTCGGGGTCGAAGGCGGGGATGCGAGAATTAATGTTCCTCCTCCTAAACTCCCCTTGAATGAGGTTTCCCTCAATGGCTCTTTGGTGGGCAGGAGTGCTGAACTTCTAATTAGCTTGATTCTCCCATGTGTTGACCTTGGTCAAGTATGGGATGGGAACGGGAAAGTGATCCCGATCCACTTGCATGAAAAACGCTTGACCGCTAGAATCGGTCTTCAAGAGCCCTACTGAAAAGGGCACCTTGTAAGTGATGAACCTCTCCCCCATATCCTTGGTGAACCCCGCGGTCAAAATGCCAATGTGTACGGCGAGCACCGTGATCAATCCCCCGCAACAAATCACACTCCCGTCCTTCTTTGAAATGCGGTTAACGTAGAGAGTGAAGTGTTAGGGTTAGTATACTAAAAGGCATGTTTCGAGCAACTTCGCACGAATAGAATCTTGCTTGTGTATGGAAAAACTCTACAATCCACTTTTGACCCGATTCAGTATCATTCGAGCAGTTTGCACGAATAGAATCAATATATTATTACATTGTGTTTGTTTGTGCGTTTATAAGAGTTTTTATAAACATTTAAATGCATAAGAAGTAAACAAAGCCTAAGTCTTTTGCTTAGTAGACTGGTTGTGGGCGTCGTCCACTTTAAGGTAACTACAGTCGGTTCTAAGCAATGCTTTGCTAAGAAAAAGAAGAATTTCACAACCTAGATAGGCTTTGGCTACCTATCGTGAAAGGTTGCAATGTCAGTCCGATTATTTCTAAGCCTTATTGAAATAAGATGACGTTGGTGTGGTATAGCACTGAATGGATCTAATAGCAAGATGAGTCTTTATGCTATCTACTGAAAGACGAGGTCTTGATAAATATCTATTTCTTAATCAATGTACGTTAGCATTGAGCATACGGTATTGAGTATCTACTACTTTGACTTACCAAAGTTGCGGGTTTTTCGTCACCCAACGATCCAGGTATATTGGGTAGTGGTGATCATTATCTAGCGGTGCTAGGATTGCTATTATATTGAATCGTGCACGAGGTGAGGCTCGTTTGATAATGTCCTCAAGAGGAGCTTGAACAAGGTTTTATTATTCGGAAACTCGCCAGTTGGAGTTTTATTACTCTATGAATAATAAATTGGCTAACTCTGTAGCAAGCATGTTTTAGGGATTATTTGTGCTAAAGCATGTTTGAAATTCAAGTTATGAGCATGATACATGTGATAATTACGCGATTAGATTTTGTCTGAATAATCTGCTAAATAGATCTGTATTATGTGATCCGTTAGAACGCACGCTTCCGCTGCGAACCCCTTCAATTGGTATCAGAGCCAGTCTTTGGCTCTGATTATTTGGATTTAAATTTTGCGAAATTCATGTATGCATGTATTATTTGATTGTGAAGCACGTTCTTGGTCTTTTGTTTAATTTATTATGCATGATGAACTCAAGAACTATCGAATCAAAGAACTTGAATTACTGGATCGTACGAGACGTGCGATCAGTCGGTGCTCGCGCCGAGACGGATCGCACCACGCGCAATCGAGGTAGGGATGTCGAGACAGTGGGAGCGAGGGAGCTACGATCACGGGGCGACGCCGGCCGAGACCGCACGCCCTAGAAGAATCCACGTCGAGATCGACATGGGCTGAGACACAGTGCGGCGGTTCGATCGAGAACCGCCGAGACACCACGAGTCTCCAGGCCGAACCCTAGGCGGAAGGTCCAGCGCCACCCACGAGATGTCTGGCCGAGAGTGTCGCGCCTGTGTGCGTGCCGCTGGCTCGGGCAGTGGACGCCGCTAGAGTGGGTAAGGCCGAGACAGGTGACGAGTGGCAAACGGCGTGCTGGCTGAGAGGGGTCGCGCTACTGCGCGTGCCCCTGGCCGAGAGCAACCGCGCCACTCGACGTCCTGTAGGCCGAGAACCCGCGCCACCCGACGAGCCGCGACGCACCGAGACAGAGTTAGCGGCTGGCCGAGAAAGGCGACGCCTGTGTGCGTTGTGCTGGCCGAGAGCTGCCGAGTCCTCGTCGAGCCGGTGTGCGAGGGATGGCCGAGAGCTGGCGCGCGTCACGCGCGTTGCTGGCCGAGACGTCGTGCACGTCGGATTCCAATCGCGTACTCGTCGGATTTTCATCGTTCATCGTTCGTGCGATGAGATAACGATGAAAGATTATTTTAATGATAATTTAATTATTTTATTAATAGATATCATTAAAATATTATTATTTAATGGAAATAAAATCTTTTGGGAAGATTTCCCTAGATTCTTGGATTTTATTTTGGAAAGTATTCAAGATGAATTTGGAAATAAGATTTGAATATATCTTTTATGGATTTTATATATTATGAGATTTGATTATGAATCAAATCTTGAATTGATTAGATTCTTTCCTTATTTAATGGATTCATATGGATTTTATTCCTAGATGAATCCTAGTTATATTTGGAAAATAATAATCTAATTTTTATCTATATCTTATGGATTTATATGGATTTATTCCTAGACAAATCCTAGTTGGATTTAGATAATGATAATATTATTTTATTCTTATCCTATAAATTTATATGAATTTATTTATTGATAAATTCTAGATGGATTTGGATAGTGATAATATAATATTTTATTCTTATCTTATAGATTTATATGGATTTGTTCCTAGATAAATCTTAGATAGATTTTAATAATTATAATATAATATTATCTAATTCTATGAATTTATATGGATTTACTCCAAGAATAAATCATAGATGGATTATGATCAATATTTATATTAATTTATTTTATCCTATGGATTTGAATAGATTAATTCTATTAAGACAAATCTTAGATGGATTAAAATAAGCATTAATCCAAGTTATCCTTACTTTTGGATTTATATCCTAGATAGTTATGTTAAAGATGATATATAAAAACATCCTTATTTAATTGGATTTAGATAAACTTATTTATCTAAGGAATCCTACGTAATGTTTGATATATTCTAGATGTCTATTCTAAATAGAATTAAGATTTGTATAAATCTTGGTTGGTTGGATTTTATTTATCGTATGGATTATGATGGAATCGTTTCTATCTAGTAATATCCTAGAACGATTTAAATAATGATAATCCTAGATCAACGTTATCTTGAATTGAAGGATTTGATTTTATCGAAATAAAATCTAGATTGATCCTAAATGGATTTAGATAGTTAACACTATCTTGATAAATCCTGAATGATTAAGGATAATAATTATCCAAGATAAAACATAATTATTTAATTGATTCTCCCTTGACTAGATTAAATAATTATCATTAATTATCCAGTGTGTTTAAATGTCATGCATTAAATGGATTTATCTGTTTATTTGGTGTTTATCTTTGTAAGTGGATTATCTGTTTTATCTGCTTATGTGATAATTATGCAAAAACCATATAAAATATCTAAGCGATAATTACAACAAGTGCGTTGTATATGGTCTCCATCAATTGGTCTGCAATTAATGAAGTTTTTTCTAATATTATCGCCACCTACTCTGTGGGGACAATAATCCAAAGAAATAGCGAGTTCATAAGGGCGGATTTCTCGAAAATAAATAGTATGAACTAGAATGTGGTTTCCAATATTATCGCCACCTGCTCTGTGGGGACAATAATCCTAAGAAACTACGAGATTTAGAAGTTCACACAGAATTTATGAGATAGTTTAATCTTGTTAGCAGCACATGAGCATTGTTATGAGAGTGTGTTGTAGAAATGAGACTCTGTAATGCTAAATTCGGTGGTCTTGCTTAGGCAACATTAGGCGGCCATGCCACTCTGTGGTCTCTGGACTATTCGTCGGTGTTGTGACCAGTAAAATTGTAAGATTTTAATGCGTATTGACTTCCTCTGGAGGGTACAAAATTTTAATTTTACAGTTGCAAGATACATAATTATTTTGTGGTTATTTGCGATTATGTATTGAGCATAAGTATGTGATAATAAGTTTATATGCCAAATCTTCATTATGTCGTTCAAATTTTGTCTGCGATCCTTAAAGAAATGAACTCGAATGCCAAAATTATGTGGACTGGAAATGAAAATGGATAAGATTCTCATCGCTAAAACTTGGAGTTTATACTCAATGATTCATGTCCTCCATTTCCTCGACATAATTCCACGAAGATTGTTCGAGAATGCTTTTTGCATGTACTTGACAAGTTCTTTAAGGAATAAGGTCAAGCTATTTTCTTCTAAGTAGCACGACAAGTCTTGGTTAGTGACGATGAAAGATGGATATCAATAGAATCTGTCAAGATGATTCGATTGGAATATCCTAAAGGGACAGAATATTTTGAGGAATCTTTTGATCACTCAAATAGTTTCTGACTCAAGTTATCGCCTGGAGTAATAAGAAATGACTAAAAGAAGGTTTAACCGAAAAGTAGAAAACCTTCAGAATATTAGTCGTTATATTACTGTTAGAGGAAAGTAACATGACATAATTCGTATAGGCTACATTTTTCCTAAGTCCTGGTTCATTTGAACAAAAGACTAAATATGGAAATGAGAAAGTCTGAATTGTCATCAAAATTTGTTTAAAGCGAATGAAGATGCTTTGTAAGTTGGATTGACCTCTTTTAAAGAAGGACAATGGCTTACATGACAATACAACTTCCAAGTAAGAGATCTTGATCCAGTTAGGTTTTTGTTGCAGTGGGAGCCGTTAATGCTCAATTATTGTTTTATGGTTGATGTTTAAGGCATCATAGTATTGAAGCAATATAGATGCAACAAGATTGAGTATTAAACAACACATCAACTTCTTAAACATGAATGATAAAATATTTATGGCTCTTAGTCTTAAGGCCAAAGAAAATACTTAGTTATTGTTCAAACTGATCTAGACTATCAAGATTTTAACAATTTGTTAAATAGCTTGAATGTCGAGAATGTCTATTCGATGCACTATGAGTTAGAATCATTTGATTCAGAATACTTATAGAAGTGCAACGTAGAAAGACTAGCAAGTCTCAATGGTTTACACCAACAAGGAGACGAGCAAAGCGTTATGATCAGTAGGGGGAGTCTAATCTACATTAACGAATCCAAGCATTCTTTCAAAGAATGAGATAGTTATGTAAGAAGGAATCGAAGTCTTTCTAAGACAAGTTTGATCAAGTGATGAGTTGTACTCATGAAAATCTAATCATTGATGGGATAAGCGTTAGATGTAACGAGATACACCTTAAAAAATTACCATCATCAGTATCTTCTACAAAACACGAGTTGTGGACTAGAGCGACTATAGTCTAGCACATCTCAAGGTGTAATGTTGTTCCAACGCATGTTGGAAAGGTATCCAAGTAATTGGAGTTGAGTACTGAGGTATGTTTTAAGGTTGTCCCAAATGATGTAACATTATAAGTTCTGTAATCTTCAAAGATATAATTCTTGTACGAAGATCAAGAAAGGAACTAAAAGCCTAACAGCGTGATAACTCTCAGGATAAAGAGAAATATCGAATTTTCCACGTTACAAAGGACTAATACCATTAGAAGCTTATGCACGAATAAAATCAACTTCAATACCTAAGATTGTTAGAACCATGTCACAGTGGGAGCGTTCCTAGGAACATAACAAGTTCATGGGTCTAAGAGTGTCGCAAGACTCGGTCTTAGATTAACTTGAACATAATCCCTTTAACTACAATGTAGAATTGGTTCATTTGGATATTCATCTTTGAAAAGGTGATAGATTCCAAACTACAATCTTAGATAGGCAACATGTTTTACAAGTCTTGCAATACTACCTACATGCTGTGTCAGTCAGTGGGAGCTAGTACATTTGCAAGTGTAAACGTGGATCTCAAATGGCTAGACAATGAAAATGGGCTATGCCCAAAGAGAAATATCATCTTCTCGCTGTTTTTGTGCTAAGATTTGTTCGATCCTACTGTCTATCGGAACTTACATAAATTAGAATGTATGTATGATGATTGTCAAGACAACTTTCTATTAATAGAAGTCTTGGGGAAATCTTCTACATGGGACATCCTAATGGGTATGTAATAAAGGGCAAGAAACACATGATTGGAAGCTTATGAAGACCTTTGTGGTCTTAGGCAAGCATCTAAATCAGAGTTAAGTGTTTGGCTGAGATTGTCAAATGTTTCGAATTTGACATGTGCCCTTTAAGTGTGTTTGTAAGCACAAGGAAGTTGAAAGTGCATTAAATATGGTATTATTAGTACTCTACGATGATGTAATCTATAAAAGTTGCAAACAACTAAGATTGACATCTAGCGTAGGAAACTGGTTGTCTACCCAGTTTAAGACAAGTTTGATCAAGTGATGAGTTGTACTCATGAAAATCTTATCATTGATGGGATAAGCGTTAGATGTAACGAGATACACCTTAAAGAAACTACCATCATCAGTACCTTCTACAAAACACGAGTTGTGGACTAGAGCGACTATAGTCTAGCACATCACAAGGTGTAATGTTGTTCCAACGCATGTTGGAAAGGTATCCAAGTAATTGGAGTTGAGTACTGAGGTATGTTTTAAGGTTGTCCCAAATGATGTAACATTATAAGTTCTGTAATCTTCAAAGATATAATTCTTGTACGAAGATCAAGAAAGGAACTAAAAGCCTAACAGCGTGATAACTCTCAGGATAAAGAGAAATATCGAATTTTCCACGTTACAAAGGACTAATACCGTTAGAAGCTTATGCACGAATAAAATCAACTTCAACACCTAAGATTGTTAGAACCATGTCATAGTGGGAGCGTTCCTAAGAACATAACAAGTTCATGGGTCTAAGAGTGTCGCAAGACTCGGTCTTAGATTAACTTGAACATAATCCCTTTAACTACAATGTAGAATTGGTTCATTTGAATATTCATATTTGAAAAGGTGATAGATTCCAAACTACAATCTTAGATAGACAATATGTTTTACAAGACTTGCAATTCTACCTACAGGCTGTGTCAGTTAGTGGGAGCTAGTATATTTGCAAGTGTAAACGTGGATCTCAAATGGCTAGACAATGACAATGGGCTATGCCCAAAGAGAAATATCATCTTCTCGCTATTTTTGTGCCAAGATTTGTTCGATCCTACTGTCTATCGGAACTTACATAAATTAGAATGTATGTATGATGATTGTCAAGACAACTATCTATTAATAGAAGTCTTGGGGAAATTATCTACATGGGACATCCTAATGGGTATGTAATAAAGGGCAAGAAACACATGATTGGAAGCTTATGAAGACCTTTGTGGTCTTAGGCAAGCATCTATATCAGAGATAAGTGTTTTGCTGAGATTGTCAAATGTTTCGAATTTGACATGTGCCCTTTAAGTGTGTTTGTAAGCACAAGGAAGTTGAAAGTGCATTAAATATGGTATTATTGGTACTCTACGATGATGTAATCTATAAAAGTTGCAAACAACTAAGATTGACATCTAGCGTAGGAAACTGGTTGTCTACCCAGTTTAAGACAAGTTTGATCAAGTGATGAGTTGTACTCATAAAAATCTTATCATTGATGGGATAGGAGTTAGATGTAACGAGATACACCTTAAAGAAACTACCATCATCAGTACCTTCTACAAAACACGAGTTGTGGACTAGAGCGACTCTAGTCTAGCACATCTCAAGGTGTAATGTCGTTCCAACGCATGTTGGAAAGGTATCCAAGTAAATGGAGTTGAGTACTGAGGTATGTTTTAAGGTTGTCCCAAATGATGTAACATTATAAGTTATGTAATCTTCAAAGATATAATTCTTGTATGAAGATCAAGAAAGGAACTAAAAGCCTAACAGCGTGATAACTCTCAGGATAAAGAGAAATAAATTTTCCACGTTACCAAGGACTAATACCATTAGAAGCTTATGCACGAATAAAATCAACTTCAACACCTAAGATTGTTAGAACCATGTCATAATGGGAGCGTTCCTAGGAACATAACAAGTTCATGGGTCTAAGAGTGTCGCAAGACTCGGTCTTAGATTAACTTGAACATAATCCCTTTAACTACAATGTAGAATTGGTTCATTTGAATATTCATATTTGAAAAGGTGATAGATTCCAAACTACAATCTTAGATAGACAATATGTTTTACAAGACTTGCAATTCTACCTACAGGCTGTGTCAGTCAGTGGGAGCTAGTATATTTGCAAGTGTAAACGTGGATCTCAAATGGCTAGACAATGACAATGGGCTATGCCCAAAGAGAAATATCATCTCATCGCTATTTTTGTGCCAATATTTGTTCGATTCTACTGTCTATCGGAACTTACATAAATTAGAATGTATGTATGATGATTGTCAAGACAACTTTCTATTAACAGAAGTCTTGGGGAAATCATCTACATGGGACATCCTAATGGGTATGTAATAAAGGGCAAGAAACACATGATTGGAAGCTTATGAAGACCTTTGTGGTCTTAGGCAAGCATCTAAATCAGAGATAAGTGTTTTGCTGAGATTGTCAAATGTTTCGAATTTGACATGTGCCCTTTAAGTGTGTTTGTAAGCACAAGGAAGTTGAAAGTGCATTAAATATGGTATTATTAGTACTCTACGATGATGTAATCTATAAAAGTTGCAAACAACTAAGATTGACATCTAGCGTAGGAAACTGGTTGTCTACCCAGTTTAAGACAAGTTTGATCAAGTGATGAGTTGTACTCATGAAAATCTTATCATTGATGGGATAAGCGTTAGATGTAACGAGATACACCTTAAAGAAACTACCATCATCAGTACCTTCTACAAAACACGAGTTGTGGACTGGAGCGACTCTAGTCTAGCACATCTCAAGGTGTAATGTCGTTCCAACGCATGTTGGAAAGGTATCCAAGTAATTGGAGTTGAGTACTGAGGTATGTTTTAAGGTTGTCCCAAATGATGTAACATTATAAGTTATGTAATCTTCAAAGATATAATTCTTGTATGAAGATAAGAAAGGAACTAAAAGCCTAACAGCGTGATAACTCTCAGGATAAAGAGAAATAAATTTTCCACGTTACCAAGGACTAATACCATTAGAAGCTTATGCACGAATAAAATCAACTTCAACACCTAAGATTGTTAGAACCATGTCATAGTGGGAGCGTTCCTAGGAACATAACAAGTTCATGGGTCTAAGAGTGTCGCAAGACTGGTCTTAGATTAACTTGAACATAATCCCTTTAACTACAATGTAGAATTGGTTCATTTGGATATTCATATTTGAAAAGGTGATAGATTCCAAACTACAATCTTAGATAGACAATATGTTTTACAAGACTTGCAATTCTACCTACAGGCTGTGTCAGTCAGTGGGAGCTAGTATATTTGCAAGTGTAAACGTGGATCTCAAATGGCTAGACAATGACAATGGGCTATGCCCAAAGAGAAATATCATCTCATCGCTATTTTTGTGCCAAGATTTGTTCGATCCTACTGTCTATCGGAACTTACATAAATTAGAATGTATGTATGATGATTGTCAAGACAACTTTCTATTAACAGAAGTCTTGGGGAAATCATCTACATGGGACATCCTAATGGGTATGTAATAAAGGGCAAGAAACACATGATTGGAAGCTTATGAAGACCTTTGTGGTCTTAGGCAAGCATCTAAATCAGAGATAAGTGTTTTGCTGAGATTGTCAAATGTTTCGAATTTGACATGTGCCCTTTAAGTGTGTTTGTAAGAACAAGGAAGTTGAAAGTGCATTAAATATGGTATTATTGGTACTCTACGATGATGTAATCTATAAAAGTTGCGAACAACTAAGATTGACATCTAGCGTAGGAAACTGGTTGTCTACCCAGTTTAAGACAAGTTTGATCAAGTGATGAGTTGTACTCATGAAAATCTTATCATTGATGGGATAAGCGTTAGATGTAACGAGATACACCTTAAAGAAACTACCATCATCAGTACCTTCTACAAAACACGAGTTGTGGACTGGAGCGACTCTAGTCTAGCACATCTCAAGGTGTAATGTCATTCCAACGCATGTTGGAAAGGTATCCAAGTAATTGGAGTTGAGTACTGAGGTATGTTTTAAGGTTGTCCCAAATGATGTAACATTATAAGTTATGTAATCTTCAAAGATATAATTCTTGTATGAAGATCAAGAAAGGAACTAAAAGCCTAACAGCGTGATAACTCTCAGGATAAAGAGAAATAAATTTTCCACGTTACCAAGGACTAATACCATAGAAGCTTATGCACGAATAAAATCAACTTCAACACCTAAGATTGTTAGAACCATGTCATAGTGGGAGCGTTCCTAGGAACATAACAAGTTCATGGGTCTAAGAGTGTCGCAAGACTCGGTCTTAGATTAACTTGAACATCATAATCCCTTTAACTACAATGTAGAATTGGTTCATTTGGATATTCATATTTGAAAAGGTGATAGATTCCAAACTACAATCTTAGATAGACAACATGTTTTACAAGACTTGCAATACTACCTACAGGCTGTGTCAGTCAGTGGGAGCTAGTATATTTGCAAGTGTAAACGTGGATCTCAAATGGCTAGACAATGACAATGGGCTATGCCCAAAGAGATATATCATCTTCTCGCTATTTTTGTGCCAAGATTTGTTCAATCCTACTGTCTATCGGAACTTACATAAATTAGAATGTATGTATGATGATTGTCAAGACAACTTTCTATTAATAGAAGTCTTGGGGAAATCATCTACATGGGACATCCTAATGGGTATGTAATAAAGGGAAAGAAACACATGATTGGAAGCTTATGAAGACCTTTGTGGTCTTAGGCAAACATCTAAATCAGAGATAAGTGTTTTGCTGAGATTGTCAAATGTTTCGAATTTGACATGTGCCCTTTAAGTGTGTTTGTAAGCACAAGGAAGTTGAAAGTGCATTAAATATGGTATTATTGGTACTCTACGATGATGAAATCTATAAAAGTTGTAAACAACTAAGATTGACATCTAGCGTAGGAAACTGGTTGTCTACCCAGTTTAAGACAAGTTTGATCAAGTGATGAGTTGTACTCATGAAAATTTCCTTTGTGGCAACATGTTTCAAACATGATGTGAAATGAATGGTAGTACGATATATCTAGCTCCGAGACCTACTTTGTGTATAAGTGGGAGAGTTTTTGGTAGTGGGTATACTCGAAAGCATGTTTTGAGTATAAGTGGGAGATTGTTAGGGTTAGTATACTAAAAGGCATGTTTCGAGCAACTTCGCACGAATAGAATCTTGCTTGTGTACGGAAAAACTCTACAATCCACTTTTGACCTGATTCAGTATCATTCGAGCAGTTTGCACGAATAGAATCAATATATTATTACATTGTGTTTGCTTGTGCGTTTATAAGATGTTTTATAAATATTTAAATGCATAAGAAGTAAACAAAGCCTAAGTCTTTTGCTTAGTAGACTAGTTGTGGGCGTCGTCCACTTTAAGGTAACTACAGTCGGTTCTAAGCAATGCTTTGCAAAAGAAAAAGAAGAATTTCACAACCTAGATAGGCTTTGGCTACCTATCGTAAAAGGTTACAATGTCAGTCCGATTATTTCTAAGCCTTATTGAAATAAGATGACGTTGGTGTGGTATAGCACTGAATGGATCTAATAGCAAGACGAGTCTTTATGCTATCTACTGAAAGACGAGGTCTTGATAAATATCTATTTCTTAATCAATGTAC
Source organism: Salvia splendens (assembly GCF_004379255.2). Lineage (NCBI taxonomy): Eukaryota > Viridiplantae > Streptophyta > Magnoliopsida > Lamiales > Lamiaceae > Salvia > Salvia splendens. Next base: position 20,715,949 of record NC_056047.1, on the reverse strand, counting down.
GTTAGCATTGAGCATACGGTATTGAGTATCTACTACTTTGACTTACCAAAGTTGCGGGTTTTTCGTCACCCAACGATCCAGGTATATTGGGTAGTGGTGATCATTATCTAGCGGTGCTAGGATTGCTATTATATTGAATCGTGCACGAGGTGAGTCTCGTTTGGTAATATCCTCAAGAGGAGCTTGAACAAGGTTTTATTATTCGGAAACTAGCCAGTTGGAGTTTTATTACTCTATGAATAATAAATAAGTGTTTCTTGCTAAGTCTACTCTTGGAATTAATAAGATGTTAATTAATAAAGTCCATAGCAGACTTTAATTAATTAATGGGCATTTATATCTTAAGCGCGGGAAATAAATAATAAACAAAATGGAAACCCGGATTACTTGTAATTTCGGATTTGGATGGGGAGTTCAATATTACGTCTGTAGTGGATGCTCGTAATATTCCAATATAAGCTTGTATTAAATTGTGGGTTCAATTTAATTAGTAAAAAGCTAATTGGGGAGCCCATATCCAAAACCTTCCATAGATCCCTGACTGGGCCCAATATGAACTTAATATAAATAGGAGAATAAAAGAGACAGAAAATATACAATTAATGGAGATGAAAATTTCATCCATTCCATAATAATGAAAGGGACGATTTTTTCAAACTGAATTATCCTCCGTGAGATATTCAGCTCCTCTTCCGTAAGAAAGTTATGTCTTCTTTATTCGAGTCCTAGTGTTTCGATAAGATCAGCCCACCCTGATGTCGGAATACAGTTCGGGACACCAGTCAGAACATCCGCGGTCTAGTATTGAAGATCATCGTGGACAAGGCGCAAGCAATCGGCGATTCTTTGGAGAATCAAATCGGTAAATTGGCTAACTCCGTAGCAAGCATGTTTTAGGGATTATTTGTGCTAAAGCATGTTTGAAATTCATGTTATGAGCATGATACATGTGATAATTACGCGATTAGATTTTGACTGAATAATCTGCTAAATAGATCCGTATTATGTGATCCGTTAGAACGCACGCTTCCGCTGCGAATCCCTTCATGAAGATGATCCCAAAGTTTATCCCCCTCTTGTTGAGAAGGCACCACATGACGTTGATTTCGGTTTGGGACACACTCCCACCATCAATTCTTGCAAACATAAGTTGGGTCATGGCTCGGTGGAGGTATCTCAAGACGGGGTTGCGGATAGATGAGGACTTGGCATAATGCTCTTCTCCTTCCGTGGTCATCGCACCCCAAACATCGGAATACTCATAGTTGATCTCTTCATCGGGGTTGGGGTCGAAAAAGTGGAACACCTCACAAAGGTCATCCATGGAGAAATAGTGGTTGCGGTTGCCGAGACGGAAGTCAATGCTCTATGGGGTGCGGAAAGGGCGGTTCTTGTGCACCTTGAGTGTGCTTAGGAACTCGAGAGTGAGTCTCCTATATGATGGCCATCTCCCTTGGAACATGTGGGTTAGGCCGTTTCTCTCCCCGACGTTGCACAACACCAAAAAGTCTTCTGGAATCCGCAAAGTACCAAGGGGAAGCTCATGGGGGTACCGTGAGGGCACCATGTCTGGTGCCGAGACTCTCTTCCACATTGCCTTTTTTTCATCCGTGGGATGGCTAACTGATAAGGCCTAGACTCTCTTCCACATTGCCTTTTTTTCATCCGAGACTCTCTTCCACATTGTCTGGTGCCGAGACTCTCTTCCACATTGCCTTTTTTTCATCCCTGGGATGGCTAACTGATAAGGCCTATTTCATGCATCGGTTTATGGATAAAATGTGTACTACTTGATCGGTTTATGGCGCAAAATAAGTGTTATTTGTGCAGAAATGCCGCTTGACCAAGGCAACGAAGCCAAACTGATCAAGCAAGTACAATCGGAGGAAAAGACCAATAAATCAGGGGAGTTGATCAAGGGGAGTAATCAAGCAGTTAGGCAGGGACCACTGGCTTCCAAAAGAAGGGCACGTGAGGAAATGAGCTGGATGTGGCGCACCATTCTGTTATCAAGGACAACGTTCTAGAAGGGGACACGTGCTGGCATATGAGACGCAAGGACGGAGCTAAGTCATGAATCTGATACTCAAAAGCGTCGACATTCTAGAAGGAAAAGCACGTAGCAATCAATGAGTCGCTCATCCTCAGCGTGAGTGAATATTCCCTGTCAAGATCGTTATCCAGCTGGAGGACGAGTAGAACTTATAAATAGAGGATGTGCCATCACAAGAAAAGAATCTGATCCTTTGCTTTCCGTCTAGCTTAGCTTAGTTCAGTTCTCTAGCTTAGTTCAGTTCTCTAGATAGCTTAGCCTAGCTTAGATAAAGTGTTGCTTAGTTAGAAAGGGCGATTGAAGAAGCGCTACAGAATACTTGTTATCTGTCAGCGTATTCTGAAGTTTCCCGCTGAGATTCTTCTCGGTTTTACTTGCTTTCGTAGTTTCCCAAAGTGTTAGCTTAGTTTAAACTTCTCGTTGTACTGTTCTCAGTTTTAGTTTAATCAAAGTTATTTCGTTTTCATCCTCGCATTTACTGTTACGTTTTCGCCTGCAATTCACTTGACCCAGTAGTTAAATTTACCTTGATCAAGTCAACAAGTTTAATTCTTCCTAGAGTAAAATCAGTAGTTAAAAACTCCCAAGTTAAAGCGTGGTAGCAGCCAACCCCCTGTTCACTACTCACACACTCGACACACCAACTTCTCTGAGGGATCGACTCCGAACTAGCCATTTTACTATTAAAGTAGTGCAAAATTAGGAGATTACAAATTACTTTGGTAGTAAACGAGCGAGAGTGAGTTTGCATCGATCAAGTGGCAACGACATTTGCTAACTGATCCAATCGGTTCGGTTATCTTCAATATAACTTGGTCCGAATTAGCGCCCCTCTCGTGGTCCTTCCAAAATGGCGACGTTTCCGGGGAAGCATGGTCTTACTTCATGTTTGTGCGTAGTGCGTAGGAGTAAATAGTTTTCTTTTTTTTTCGTTTCTCATTTGTTTTTCTTGCTGTTGATGAGAAGGTACCGCCGCGGCGGCCACTGTAATCACCCTCTTATATAAAGAGGCGCTAACGCTCATTGGAGAGTCCAGGAAGCCGGTGTTGACACCACCCATTTCAGAGCAGCATTAGAAGCAGCAGCAGCCGGTGAACAAAACACACTACCACCACCACCAGAACAAATAGAAGCAGAGATGGCCCTTGTCGCCGACGACTCTGGAATCGGCTCTCTGCACGCTCATGATGAGAAGGAGCCCACACAAGCTATTACCGCTACTCCTGGGATGCGGACCATCGTGATCAAATCAGGAGTACTTGCCGTTTTGTCCCACTTCTACGGTCTTTCAAAGGAATGTCCGTACGCCTTCCTGGAGGAGTTCTGCCGATACTGTGACATTCAGCCCGTGCCGGCTGGATCCACATCTGAAGATTACAGGCTCAAAGCTATTCCCTTCGTTTTGAAGGGCGATGCGGGTGTCTGGCTATCAAGACTGCCAGAAGGATCAATCAGAACATGGGCCGAGTTCTGCATTATATTCCTAGACCGCTTCTTTCCAGCATCATAGACGAGTGCCAGACAGGAGTACGATGAGCCCCTCGGTCAATACTGGGACAGATTCCAAGGGCTGCTTCAAGCATGCCTCAACCACAAGCTGGGGGAGCGGGAGATCTACTTGATCTTCTAGGGCGGACTTACGGTGGACAGCAAGAACGACCTCAACCTCGCAGCTCAAGGGGATTTCTCGAAAACCCTTTAGTCAAGCCAAAAATATAATGGAGAGGCTGATCGAGGCTAAGCGTTCGTATGAGACATCTCGAGGCCAGTATAGAAGAGGGGTAGTGCACGCAGCAGAGACACACAATGATGAAAAGTTGGAGGCTCGATTTGAGCAAATGGAGAAGAAGCTGTTGGAGGCAGTAGAGAAGGCAAGACCGCCACCACCACCTGCCCGAAGGAGACACAGTATGTGCCGCAACCGTCCCCACCAGAAGAACATCATTATTATTACTGTAAATTCCCCCCTGAGGTAGAGCCACAAGCCCAAGTGAATGTCGTAGGTCATTGAAACTCAAATGGCAACTGGATCCAGGGGAAGCAGAGAGATGCTCCATGAAGGGACCACCCAAACTTTAGGTGGACTGGTCAGAATCAAAGCCAACCACCCCCGACGCAGTCCTTACAACTCGCCGAAGGGTAGCCCAACTGGCCTGCTCGGATCCAGGAGAGGGCAAACACTGGAGGGAACAAAATGCAGGGAGGTCAGGCAGGATGGTCAAGTGGACCTCAAGGGAACTGGTCAAGTGGAGGACAGTGGAACGACATGGAAAGAGGTCAAAAACACGAATAGAATGTGGATCAAGTTATATGGAATGATAACCGAACCGATTGGATCAGTTAGCAAATGTCGTTGCCACTTAATCAATGCAATCTAGCTCTCGCCCTTTCCGCCTTGCCAAAGTAATTTATAACTCCCAATTTTACACAACTTTAACAGTAAAGCGGCAAGTTCGGGGTCGGTCCCACAGAGAAGTTGGTGTGTCGAGTGTGTGAGTAGTGAACAGGGGGTTTGGCTGTTGCCACGCTTTAACTTGGGAGTTTTTAACTACTGGTTTTAATCTAGACAGAATTAAACTAGCTGGCTTGATCAATGGAAATTTAACTACTGGATCAAGTGAATTGCAGGTAATAACAGAAAAGTAAATGCGCGGATTAAAAGTGAAAATAACTTTGATTAAACTAAAAGTTGAGTACAACGTGAAATTTAAACTAAGCTAACACTTTGGAATCTAAGAAAGCGGTAAAAATTGAGAAAAATCTCAGCGGGAAACTTAAGATAACGCTAATAGAAATGAGTATTCTGCAGCGCTCCCTTTCGGTCGCCCTTTAATCTAAGCTAGAGAACTGAACTAAACTAAGCTAGAGAGCTGAACTGTGCTAAATAACTAAGCTAAGCTAAACTAGACGGAAAGTAAAGTCTCGGATGCCTTCTTGTGGTGGCACACCCTCATTTATAAGCTCGATTCGGCCGCCAGCTGGATCACGATCTTGACATGGAATATTCGCTCATTCTGAGAGTGAGCGACTCATTGATTGCTACGTGCTGTTCTTCTAGAATGATGACGCTTTTTGGTAATAGATTCGTGACTCAGCTCCGTCCTTGCGTCTCATATTCCAGCACATGTCCCCTTCTAGAACGTCGTCCTTGATAACAGAATGGTGCGCTATATCCAGCTCATTTCCTCACGTGTTCTTCTTCAAGAAGCCAGCGGTCCCCACCTAACTGCTTGATCAACTCCCCCGATTCTTGGCCTTTTATCGCCTTTTGTACTTGCATGATCAGTTCGACCTTGCTGCCTTGGTTAAGTGGTATTTCTGCACATTTAACACTTGTTTTGCTCGATAAACCGATCAAGTAGCATGTATTTCACCCTTAAACCGATGCATGAAATGAGCCTTATCAAACTGCTCACATTTAAAACATACTTGTCCTCAAGTATAAAGAAAAATAAAAGAAAAAGATAAGGCAGATTTCAGGCATGGTTTACTTATTTCACTAGTAAAGGAAAACAAAAAGAGAAACAAAACTTTACGATAAAAACACGTATTCACATGTATGCATTAGACCTAATAATTTTCCAACAATCATACCTGAGGTCGAGGTCAATCCATTTGTCAGTAGCTTGTGTTCCTTCTCTTTCGCCTTTGCTTGATCAGGGTGTCAGCTTATCAAGATTGCTCAATTTAAAAACCACTGTTGGATTCACTCAGTCACTCCTTTCTCACCAGAGATGTTAGGACTGTTCACTCGATGTTGACACAAATTTAATACTTTGAATCAGACTACACAAGATAGTTCCTTAAGGTCTTTGCTTTGGGTTGTAACGGGGCTCAAGGGTAGTAACGTGTTAGGTTAGGATCCTAGGGGTTCTAGTTTAAATATAAAATTTTTAAAGAAAAATCACATGAGTCGAAAGGCCAAAGATTTGACTAAACTCGCTGGATTAGAATTGGGATATTTATTTCTTGGAGCTCCCTCTTGGTCAGATTTCGACCTTTAGCCTTATAACCTTCAGCTTATTATTATTTTTACTTTTGATTTCCTGGGTCAGGTTACAACTATTTCCTGCCCTTTTTTTTATTCTTTTCATATGATCAACCTGATTGTCTAACTTGATCAACCCGACTACCCTTTATTCCGACCATTCTTATTGTTATCCCCCTTTTGTTTCCCTTGACAAACTTCATTTCTTTGACCATCTTTCCTCATGTGATATGAAACTTTGAATTTGGTTTTAAGGCTTCGAAGAAAGGGAAAGAGTGTATGGGCTCGAATTGGCTACTAGGGGGTGCCTTGACTAATGAGGCGGGTTTGTGGAACGAAAGAAGAACACGGCTCAAATGGTTAAGTCCTAATGCCTTTAGTCATTACTACTTGTGCAATTTTCATCTCAATATTTAAAGTCAGCCTCTCGTAATTTTTTTCTTTTGTAAAAATAGTAGAAAGTGTTCTACTTTTGGCTTATAACTCACATATAGAGAGGTTTCACAGTTGGTTTAGAAATTGAGCGTTTCCATCATACTTGCGTCATTTAAATTGATCAAGTTTTTGCAATTAAGTTTTACATGTGAGCATACTCTTCGATGGGTGAAATAAGAGGAAATGCAGGGAAACTCCCGTCTACAATCCAAATACCCGAAAAGGCGAATGTGAGTAAGGTTACATTGAGGTCAGGAACTACTTATGATGGACCTCGACCGAAACAACCAAGTGGAGAGCCGAGTGGAACGAAGATAGGGGGCGACACCATCTCAGTGGAAGAGCTTAAGAGATACATGCCTCGGATGCAGGACCCATTTTTCTTGGGGGAGACGCCATGTGGAGGAGGTGAACCCGAGAACGTACTGGTCAGGAAGGAACCCCATCAAGAGGTAGAATCCAGAACGGAGGCTCAGACCCAGAATTTGCCCAAGGAAGATTCCAAGAAGGTTGCTGAGGGACCGGTAGAGGAGAAAAAGGGGGAGAAACCATTCCCTTTCCGCTTTGTTACAAAAAGAAAGAAGGAGAACCCGGTGGACTACTTGTCAATTTTTGGGAAATTGGATGTCACCATACCATTCCTCCAAGCCGTGAAGCTACCCCCACTTGGGAAATTCATTAAGGAATTCATAGTCGGGAAAGCCCAGGAGGATGGGAAGATCATAGTAGAAGGGATCGCGTCTGCAATTGTGCAGGAGAAGCTACCGCCCAAGAGGGCCGATCCAGGTATGTTCACTTTGCCTATAACTATAGGAGATGTGAAAGTCGAGCATGCAATGTGTGATCTTGGAGCTTCTATTAATGTCATGCCTTTGTCAATCTTTAACCGATTGAAGGGAGTTAGATTGTCGAGTACTAGGGTGTTGATCCAACTAGCTGATAGGTCATGCATAAGTCCTGAGGGTGTTTTAGAGAATGTGTTGGTTAGAGTGCATGATTTTACCTACCCTGCTGTCTTTTATGTGATCAAAATGAGTGAGTCCGAGGCTAGGGAATCTAGTGGCATATTGTTAGGAAGGCCATTTTTTAGGACGGCCAATACAATAGTAGACATGGCTGAGGGAACAATTTGCATTGATTTTCATGGGGAGAAGTTTACTTTTGATATCAATGAGGCCATGAAAAAGCCTATTGATTCTGAAAATGTATGCTATGTTGATGTGATTGACCCCTTAGTCCAAGATTTTCTTGAGACCGAACTATTGCAGGAGAAACTCCAAGCTTTAGATGTGTATGAGCAAGCTGACGTAGAAGCCGCTGCATGGTGTGATCTGATCAGTAGCCAAGGGTTGACCGATGAGGAGATAGAGGGAGCAATTAAGGACTTCTGCCAGAAATCGGAATTTATTGGAGCCGCAGGGGCCAAGCTACCAGTCAGTATGGAGGAATCTTCAGAGGGAGAACTAGAGCAAGAAGGAGAGGCTGAGAAAAACCCTCTACCCGAAGACACACTTCCACCCCAAGTTGAGCTGAAGAAATTGCCATCGAATTTGAAGTATGCCTTCCTCGGAGAGGAGAACTCATATCCGGTGATCATCAGCAGCAGCCTTACAAAGGAACAGGAGGCAGGGCTACTGACTGTGTTGAGTAAGAATAAGAAGGCAATTGGATGGAGCCTTACAGATTTAGTGGGAATAAGCCCCGACATCTGCATGCACCACATTAGGCTGGAAGAGGGAGCAAAGGCACATCGAGATGCCCAAAGAAAGGTAAACCCCAACATGCGAGAAGAAATACTGAAGGAGATCTTGAAATTGTTGTCGCTAGGGATTATCTATTCAGTGCCGGACAGCGAGTGGGTCAGCCCGATCCACATGGTCTCAAAGAAGTCGGGAATCCAAGTCGTTCAAAATGAGAGGAATGAGCTGATCCCAACGAGGCTAGTCACGGGTTGGCGAATGTGCATCCATTACCGTAAGCTGAACAATACGACCAGAAAGGACCATTTCCCGCTGCCTTTCATCGACCAAATGTTGGAGAGATTGGCTGGGAAGAAGTACTTTTGCTTTCTAGATGGGTACAGCGGATACTTCCAAATTTACGTGGATCCTGTTGTCACGACCGCGCTTCCTAAGGATAGGAAGCACGGGGAATCGTGACTAGTGGGGGAATTAAGAAGCGGGGAAGAAAGGGAAACAATCAAAGAAAGTACGACATATCGATCGAAATACGAAATTTCATTTATCAACAGGGTTCCAAATCCCGAAGGTACATAACGTGAATGACATAGTTTGACAATTCAAAGGAAATCAAAGAAATCCCTAAACTTGGCATAGCGGAAGCATTTGAGAGTTAGCTACTACTATGTATGAAGACACAATAGCAACCGGATCATTTATTGAATACTGTCTCTGTCCAATGCTCAACATCCTCCGTCCCCCGTCCACGCTCAACCTGCACATAGGGAAAACATATGCAGGGGCTGAGTACTTGATGCACTCAGTGAACTCATGCCCGGAATACATTCATCGTTAAGATATGTCAAGCCATCATTGAGTGAAACTCGGGTTTTACTTTAAAAGGCCGAGAAACACTAAATCATTCCTTAAAAGGTGTCTACAGACACATATCATTATCATCCTCCATCATATACCATATCTGAACCATCATGTGAAACGAGAATGTGGCCACAAACTCGATCACTGGACCGGCCGACCACAAAGGACGGCTCACGATCCCCATCAGTGCACTAGTCCGAGTAGGGACTCACTCCCTAGTCAGACCCGAATTCGTTAACCATCAAAGTCTAGTAGGACATTATCCTAGTAGACAATCAGATAGGCAATTCAAAACATAAAATACGGCATGACATACTATTTTAAACCGCCCTTATTTCACCATAACATATCATTTCAAATAAAAGAGTTTAAGTAATAAAGCCCACCTCAAAAGCTTAGGATTTCCGTAAAAAGTTCCTCGTTCTGACTTTTAGCGTGCGTGCAAACCACCTTCTCGGAAAATACATAAAATTCATATCAATCTCGGTAACAAAAACCATTTTAGAATGCATGCACTCTAATTAAATCTTTTAATTCGTTTTCTCAGTTTTCGTGCATTTTCAGTTATTCGGCGGCCGCCTAAGGCGTCGCGTGCGACGCCGGTCGGCCGCTTACGCTCGTTCTTTTCCTCCGTTGGCTCCTCGTATTTTCCATGTCGTCGGAATAATTTCTAAAAAATTATTCAAGCGCATGCTTAACTTTTCGTAATTATTTACCGTTGAAAAAGTATCATTTCATACTTAGGTAAATTATTCATTCTACAAAAGTCTTCCGGGAATTAATTAAATAATTCGCCACGATTATTTATCGGCCCAACGATTTAATTAAAGTCCAAGAATTAAAGAGTTGCCCCCAACCAAAATCTCCTTAATATTAAAAAGAAAGGCCCATTCTTATTTTCTCAATTTTTACCTTTAGAGTCCAAACAATTGAAAGGTTTGGCCCAATTTCTACAAACAACAAAAGAGGCCCAATCTTCTTCACTCTCATACCCCACTTCTCTCTCTCCTCTTATCTTCTTCTTCTCTATCTTCTCTCTACCCGCCTCTCTCTCGGGGAAGAAAAAAAAAAGAACGCAGCAGCCGCCTCTGCCGTGAAGACACGCCCCCGTAGCTGCTGAACCGGCCTGCTGTTCGTCGGCGTCTCCACTCCTCGGCGGAAATCGCCGCTGCAGCGAGGAGGGAGGACGCCGTGTGCTGCCATCGCTGCTCACTGCCGTCGCTGTGCGGTCGCTGCCGCCGCTGACCGCCACTGCTGCTCCGTCGCCGCCTGGAGTCAGCCGCCGCTGCTGCTCCGTCGATAGTTGCTGCTGCCACGAGGAGGAGCCGCTGCTGTCACCGGCAGCTCGCCGCTGCCGGCTGCTTCCTCTTCTCCGGAAACACTCCGAACCACCCCGAATCAACCCGCAACAAGCGTTCTCATTATAAAGTTAAGTTCTTTCATATCTTCGATTGTGTTCGGCGCTTGTTCGATTGGTTGATTGTTAATTGGTTGAGTTGGTTATGGAAAGGAATTATGAAATTGATATATGCAAGCTATCATTTAATCATGCTTTAAGATTTAGAAAAGAGTATACCTCAAAAAAAATGGTTGATTTTGGTGGTGAATGGACAAGAATGGTGAAAACAAGAATGAACTCTTTCTCCTCCTACTTCCTCTCGGCTCTCTCTCGATTTCTCTCACTCTCTCTCTCTCTCTTTTTCTTGTTTGAAGTTGTGGATGTGAAGTGTTAGAGAAGAGCATAAGTTGAGGAGTGGTGGTGACTCTTGGTTTGTGGGTATTGATGGTGGAAGGTAGAAGGTGGAGGAAATGGAGAGTCCCCCCCATGAAGTGGAAAAACCGTCGGCCACCTTGTGGGAAAGAGGAAGAAGAAAGCTTTTGGGCTTGGAAAAAAAAGTAATTCACTTCTATGTTCTGGGCTCAATTAATTTATTTTTGGTTTGGGTTAAAAGATAAATTGGAAGCCCAAGTTAGTAACATACTATTATTTGGTGGATTTAAAAAGTAATAAGAATCCAATTATTTTGTATTTAATTGGACTTCAAATTTATTTTGGAAAGTCCAAAATAAATTCATACATTATAATTTTTTTCGTATTTTCCCTCGTCAATTAAAAATTCATGGGAACTTTATTAAATTTCGTTATCTTGTCTTCACAACGATTAAAAAACGCCCAACGCAAAATTATACTATTTGGTGTTGTTCCAAATATAATTCCTTCGAACGTTTCTCGATTTACGTGCGTCATCTTCCATAAAAAGTACGGGCGTTACACCTGAAGACCAGGATAAGACCCTTTTCACTTGCCCATTCGGAACCTATGCATACAGGCGCATGCCTTTCGGCCTATGTAACGCTCCAGGTACGTTTCAACGATGTATGATGAGCATATTCTCCGATTTGATTGAGGACTGCATAGAGATATTCATGGATGACTTCACGGTCTACAGAGACTCTTTCGACTCTTGCCTTCATCATTTGGACATAGTTCTAGAAAGGTGTCAAACAAAAAGTCTGGTTTTGAATTTTGAGAAGTGTCATTTTATGGTCACTGAGGGGATTGTTCTAGGACACGTGGTTTCAGAGAGAGGAATCCAGGTGGATCGAGTCAAGGTGGATGTTATATCCAAATTACCGTTCCCTACTGATCAGAAGGGGATAAGGGGTTTTCTAGGGCACGTCGGGTTTTATCGAAGATTTATCAAGGATTTCTCCAAGATCGCCCAACCCCTTACCCGACTTCTTCAGAATGAAGTGAAGTTCGTCTTTGATGAGCAATGCAAGGCCGCTTTCAACCTTCTCAAGGAAAAGCTGATATCCGCACCTATCATACGGGCTCCTGACTGGGACTACCCTTTCGAAGTGATGTGCGACGCCAGCGATTATGCAGTGGGAGCCGTACTGGGTCAGAAGATCGATGGGAAGAGGTACGTAATTTTTTATGCATCTAAGACACTGAATCAAGCCCAGCGGAATTACGATACCACTGAAAAAGAGATGCTGGCAGTGGTGTATTCTTTCGAAAAGTTCCGGCCATATTTGTTGGGATCCAAGGTCATCGTTTATACTGACCATGCAGCGATTAAGTATCTGATTGCCAAGAAGGAATCCAAACCCCGCTTGATCTGATGGGTCCTCTTGTTAAAAGAATTTGATTGGGCAGTGGAAGATAAGAGAGGAGTCGAGAACAAGGTGGCGGACCATTTAAGTAGAGTAGTGCAAGATGGAAATAGTGAAGAGGTGCACGACAAGTTTCCAGAAGAGCATTTATGTGAGGTAATTTTTGAGGTCAGGAAGATTGACTGGGAAGAAGTGATGAAGCTTACTGGCCAGTACGATACAGGAAAAGGAAAAGAAAAGGTAGAGCAAGAACCATGGTATGCAGACCTAGCCAACTACCTAGTGACTGGAGAGCTTCCAGAAGTACCGAGTATTACCAAGGCCCAAAGAATGAAGATCAAGAGTGAAGCAAAATACTACTTTTGGGACGACCCATATCTGTGGAGAGTGGGATCCGATCAAGTGATAAGGAGGTGCGTTCCTGACTGGGAGTAAAGGGACGTTCTGATCCATTTCCACTCGTTAGCGTGTGGAGGACATTTCGGATCCAAAAAGACGGCAAGGAAGATTCTGGATAGCGGCTTTTATTGGCCAACCCTCAACAAGGATGCGTACGAGTTCTGTAGAAGTTGTGAACGCTGTCAACTGACCGGTGGGATATCTGCAAAAGATGAGATGCCCCAAGTTCCGGTAATTGTCTGTGAGTTATTCGACATATAGGGAATGGACTTCATGGGTCCTTTTCCTTCGTCCTATGGCAATTTGTATATCCTAGTTGTAGTGGATTACGTCTCCAAGTGGGTAGAAGCCAAGGCCACAAGCACGTGTGAAGCAAGGGAGGTGGCCAAGTTCCTCAAAAGTAATATTTTCAGTCGATTCGGAGTACCAAAGGCCATAATATCCGATCAAGGCACCCACTTTTGTAACCGCACCTTCGAAGCCTTGATGAAGAAGTACGGTGTGCATCACAGACTATCAAGCCCCTACCACCCGCAAGCGAACGGGCAGGCAGAGATCTCTAACCGAGAGATAAAGAAGATTCTGGAGAAGACCGTAAATCCTTCCAGGAAGGACTGGAGTATGAGGTTAGAAGATGCTTTATGGTCTTATCGGACAGCCTACAAGACCCCCATAGGGATGTCCCCGTACCGGATTGTTTTTGGAAAGATGTGCCACTTACCGGTGGGAATTGAACACCGGGCATACTGGGCAGTACAACAAGTGAATATGGATGCTACAGCCTGTGAAGAGGAAAGGAAGCTGCAGTTGCAGGAGCTTGAGGAATTTAGATTGGAGTCGTTTGACTCAGCCATGTGGTACGAGGAGCGAACCAAACTATGGCACGACAGGAATCTGAGGACCAAGGATCTCCATGTTGGGCAGAAAGTACTACTCTTCCAGTCGAGGTTGAAGCTCATGCCTGGAAAACTCAAGTCGAAATGGACAGGGCCTTATGTCATCACCGCACTCCGTTCTAATGGAGCAGTGGAGATTTCAGGGAGTCTTCCTAACTCTGAACCCTTTTATTGTGAATGGGCATAGGCTGAAGGTATTTAGGGCCAATAGTGATGTGGCTGTAGTGGATGAAATCCCACTGCAACCATATACTCAGGTTTCATACTGACCGGTAGGATGGGGATTGGAATTCCACTGGGCTAGCTCCTTTTAGCGTAATGTGCATATGCTGGCAAAGTAGAATTCCAATTTTCCTAAGGAAGATGTAAATATGATACATATTTGGTAGTTAATTAATTTGAACCTTTGCATGCTAGTTAGTTTTAAGAAAAACCAAAAATATTTTTCGGACCTCAAATATTAATTGGGAGTACGCACTGACCATCAGAATACCATGTTGGTGAAACTCCTATTTTATTTAAGTGTCCTTTTTACTTTATTTCTAATCTAGGGAAATATAGGGGGAAATCATTAAGGGACGAATTTGAATTTGTGGACCTTCTGCAGCTTTTGCAGGGTGGCAGCGGCTGGAAGGGGCGCGTGAGCAGAGAGAGTGGACACGCCGACCAATCAGAAGTCGGTATTCTCAACCGCCTCTCCCTCGAAACGACGCGATTTGGAACCGCCTATAACCGGTTGCAAACCCACAACTGCCCTATTCCAACCCATAACCAGCCGTCTCCCCAAATTTTCACTTCACAATTTCACTCTGCAAATTTTTCTCTCTGCAAAATTTCCACCGTCACTCCACAAACACCAACCCCCACTTTATACCCAGAATTTCACAGATCTAAGCCATGGGAAGGAAGGCATTCACAACAAAAATCAAACCCACTTCAACTCGCAGGGAAGAAAAAATAGAATCACCACCACCGCAGGAAGAACGGCCGCCGAGCCCACAACCGCAACCGCAACCATCGGAGCCGGCTCCTCAAGCACCAACAATGGTCTCCTTGGAAGCAATGGCGGCGTTTCTTCGACAGCAGGACCCCAATAGGGATTGGTCGGCGGCGCTGGCCGGTTTGGGTCAAACCGGGGGACAAGAGAGAGTAATCGGAGAAAATCCTTCGGAACCGATTGTGCCATCTACAGCAACACTCCCCACCCCCATTGCGACTTCCTCCGGAATTCCACCAAAAAGAGAAGCTCCATCGACTACCCCACCACCTAAGTCCTCGGAACCCTCAGAAACTCAACAACACAGTGATTCAATGGAGATTGACCCCATTTCAGCTCATTACGATTCCGACTCGGAAGAACGTGAAGCGAGGAAAGGTCAGGAACAGGGGAGCCTACAGGGAGCAGTTGAGTCAGAGAAAACGCTGACGACGGGAGTCGTTCCCCGAAAAGTGGCGAGGGAGGAGATAGATCTGAACAAATCAGCCAAGAAGTAGGGCCTAATGACCGATGAGGAATTTCAGGCTATTTTAGATGATGTCAATCGGATGGAAGATGACACTGCTTTGGTGGCTGAGGGGCTAGACCTCGCATCACGAGCAGTAGGAGAGAGTGAAGGAGCCGAAGAAGGAAACTGCTCGGAAAGCCAAGCTAGGGAAGAAGAGATTATGCCGGAATCACCCCAGCCAGAAGCAGAGAGGGGTGATACATCTATTGAAGCACAGGAAACGAAAGCAAAAGAAACATAAGCAAGACCAGAAGTACCCAACCCAGTGGCACCTCCGGTGACAAAACCGAAGGCCGTCAAGAGGAAGTTGGTGTTGAAGGGCGAACCTAAGGCTAGACAGCCAAAGCCGGAAAGGGTATCTCAACGATGCTTTGGGAAGTGGGAAGCTAGTAAGGCGACGCCGAACACAGAGGCAGGTCCTGTGGAGATCTTGAGTGAAGAAGAGAGGACCACTCCCACAAAACCTGGGGAGGAGTCTTTACCTATTACTGACCTAGAGGATACTGCAATGGAAACCGAAGCGGTCTCTGCAACACTGAGTGGCCAAGGTGAAGAGACTGACGGGATGGCTGAGGGTCTGGACCTCGCATCCAGGTCAGTAGGCCACAAGGAGACCAGTCGTACTACCCAGGATCAATTTTCAACACGAGCTGAGAAGGAACCTGAAGAAAAGAAAGACGAGGATGATGGAGAAGGAGCTAGATACCGTGAAGAGGGAAAACGGAAGGGGAAGGCCCCTTTGAAGAAGAAGCCCAGCAACAAGAATCCACGTACAGTGAACACTGGCATAGTCATTACTGAGTCAGTTCAGCGAGCCAAGGAATACCGGAGGGAACAGAGTGATAGCGAATACGATGTCAGTGAAGAGTCAGAATCGGACAGCGGTATTTCCCTAGAGAACCAGGAGTACAGTGAGCAACAGCTTCCGCACGATCATCGGGAGCTAGTACATCCCCCGGTAGAGAGACTGAGGTACCGACGCTGGACAGTGGACCTTACTGATGATCTGGTGGAGGAGATGAAGCTTTTCGACTCGAATGAGCTACAAAAAGTTTTCGATAGCAAGGATGACGGGAGTAAGCAAGTGAAGAGCGGAATGGTACTTCATATTCCTTCTTTAGATGAGTTAGGTGCCCGCGAGCAGTTTCTCTCTTATTTGCACGCGTTAGGATTTGAATGGTTGTTGGAGAATGGAGATCCGAGTGTCCCGGTTAGATTAGCGAAGGAGTTTTTCACGACCTTTAGGTTTAAGGTCACCACTGATCTAGATAAGGAATGTATCAGTTTTAGGCTGTTTGGCGGAGAGATACGAATGAATCTGATTGAGTGGACCGTGCGTCTGGGAATGTGCAGTTTGGAGGAGGCCATAGGGCATGAGTGGAGAAGTAGGGAGCGGGGAATTCCCCGCAAACATGTGGAATTTGAGCCCCATGCGTCATGGGAGGAGTTAACTCACCCAGCCTCTGGAGAATTTGAATCCACTCTCTCTCGCTCAATCCATTTCAATAACCCAATCCTACGCCTAGTCCAGCTTCACTTGGATTTCAATTTGTTGGGGCAGTCGAACTCCGCTGTTAGGACATCGATGACGGAGTTATACCTTCTTTGGTGCGCCAAGCAAGGAAGGAAGTTACATCTGGGTTTTTGGACCGCCTACCAATGCCATCTAATTGCCACCCACCCAGCGAGAAACCTCACTCTCTGCCATATCTTGGGAGTGTTCGTCAAAAACAACATCATCATCACGGAGGCAGAAGACTTATCCGACCAGATCATGGTGGATCCTCCTGGTCTCTTTGATACACCTTTGTTCGTCCGAACGAACACCATTTACATGAGGCAGGGCGTACCACGTTTCTACGCAATGGGAGAAGAAGCTATACCGACTGGGAGATCTGCAGCACATCTGGGAACACAATATCAGGAGCAGAGACAGGAAAAGCTAGAGAAGGCAGTGGAAGAGTTGGCGGAAGAGAATCGAAGAGCAAGAGCGGAGTTAAGCCATTTGGCAACTGTGATGGAAGGAATCTTGAAAGAGTTGGGAACCGGGAAGTTGGTCCGTGAATCTGGACCGAAATGCCATGGAGGCCGAACAAATGAACCACGAGTATCAGAGGAGGTATTAACTGAGACGAAAGAAGCAGAGCAGAAAGAAGAGGCGGAACAAGAGGAAGGAGAAGCCGAAGAGTCGACAGAATCTGGGAACAAGCAGTCCGAGAATGAGGAGGAGCAACCGGAAGAACCACCTGCACCACAACCTGCCCCGCGAAGGAGCAGGAGGAACAAGTGACCACCACCCCACCAGACCAGTTAGTTTTCTTTTTATTTTCAGTTTTTAGTTTTTCATATTTTAATTGCGTTTTGTTTTTTTTTAGGTAGTATAATCTGTGTAGTACGTGCGCAAACTACGTTCATAACACTTAGCCTACGCAATAGTCTAAGTGTGAGAAGTAAAGGGTTTGCTATTTTTGGCGCATGTGTTTGTGTTTTTTCTATTTTCCTTTCTTGTATGCAGGTCAACTCACACTTAGCCTATTTATAGTCTAAGTGTGAGGAGTTTGTTGTATATACATGTTTCGTTTTGTTGGTTTCTGTTTAGATTTTTTAAACTCTCCCACTTAGCCTAATATATAGTCTAAGTGTGAGAAGCTTTTAGTATAAGTATGTTTTGTTGAGTTTTGGTATTTCTGTGCGTCAACCATACTGGCCACTACCTTTTTCCACTTCACAGCCCCATCTGAGGACAGACATTGTGAAGTGGGAGGGGGAATGCACTGGCCAGTATGACATTTATACATATGTGTTATCTGTGTTTAAGTGTTTGCGTAGTGTCTAGGTCTAGTTTTTATTTGATTGGGCTTAAAACTCAACTGTCTTGAGCTGACGGTGAGGGGAATTGAGGGAGATAAAACATGCTGGAAAATGGAAACCACCCCCTTAGTATCTCCTAGTCAGTATGGATGATGCGAGTATGAGAGAAAAGCCCACACTTAGAGCCAAAACACAAAAGCTCTCTTTAAATGTGAGTTAAAAGCCTAAAGTGGAACCACTTTCCACTAATTCAGAAAAAAAAAAAAGAGTGGCTGCCACAAGGTGCCTAGGATGAAGTGACTGCATGTAGGAACACTGAAGGCAGTAGGAACCCCCCCCCCCCCAAAAAAAATATTTATTTTCCAACCCTTAGAACCCCACTTTCTAGCCATACACATACCCAGATATAACCCCTAACCCCTGGAATTGTGTGTGCAAGGCATAAGGCAAGAAGGCAACTGGCCAGAAGGTGTACAAGAAAGCAGAATCCAACTGGGCAAGAGTGATTGAAGGCCCAAGGAAGAAAATCGACCAGGGAGTCATCCCAGGTCCCAAAAAAAGAAGGAATAAGGGTGGCGAAGCCACAAAAAAAAGAGAAGAATATGAAGAAAAATGGTCAGAAAAACTTGACCACAAAAAAGAAAGAGAAGGATTAAGGATGGCGAAGCCACAAGAAGCTACTGACCAGTTGGAGATCAAAGCCAGAAGCGCCGGCCAAGAGAAGCAACAACCAAGAGCCCAAATGCACACAGTTCCCCCACATCAAATAAAATAGAAGTTTTTGAACCTTAGAGCCTTAGGAACATCCACCCAAAACACTATAAACCAATAGCCCCGTTTCAAGCCTTTAAGCCCTTCAGTAGCTGCACGTGAAATCTAAGTCCGATGCAATTGTGGTAGAGCAATATGAGAGAATGCAGTCCTAACATTCCCGGTGAAGGTATGAGTGACTGAGTGAACCTAGTGTTTGGCCGAGAGTTTGGGTGATCTTGACGAGCGGATATACTAACTGGGAGAGAAAAGGGGGGCGGCAGAAGTTCAAGGCTGTCTAAGGCCGGATTGCACCTGATCCCGAGGGGAGGGATGGTTGAAAATATAGCCCAATTATTGTGTTAATGTGTCTAAGTGTTTTAGTTTTCTTTTATGTGTTTGTCTTTGTTATGTGTTTTTCTTCGCGTCATAGTTAGAGTCTAGGGTAGGATAGAGTCGGTCAGGGGAGTAACCAGGCTAGAATTCGACTTACTTCTTTTTGTTTGTTCTTCACGCTTGAGGACAAGCATGTGATAAGTGTGAGCAGTTTGATAAGTCGTATTCTAGGCCTTGGTTATTGGTCAGTATAATGTGCATAATTGGTATATATTCTGCAAAACAGTTGCTAAAGTGTGCAGGGAAGTGTTCTAGCCAATAAGTGTTCTAGCCAGTAGGCAAAGCTTCGGATACTTCAGGCGAAAAGGGCGTCAGGATGTTGTTATCCTGACCAGTATGCATGCCAAAAAGGCTCGAGACGGAGAAGAAGGATAGCTGGGAAGATCAGTCGCAAGCAAGGGGGCAAGCAAGGGGGTAAAAGAGTCATTTCATGTTCGAAGTATACACTAAAAATCAAGGGAGGCCTCCCTATAAAAGGAAGCCACTTGGAGAGAAAATGAGCAGTTAGTTAGTTAGTTAACTCCTACGCTTAGTTAGCAATTTCTCTTCGGTAGATCCCTCCTTCAGCATTATCCTTTGTAATTCTCGTTCCTCGCCACAGCCATGGTCACTTGAAGATCATCAGTTCGCTGGAGTTCCATTCTCTCGTTCCAGTCAGCACGATCATAGTTAGCAGTTCCATCGTCCGGAGTGGCAAAAACAATCTTTATTTGCTTTCTAGTTAATCTTGTTTATTTTCTCTACGTTGGATCTTTCACATTTCCAGTATTTTGCTTATTTTGAAGTCTTGGTTGTGATCCAAACGTTTTCTAAATGCTATGAAGTTGTTTTCCAGCATCGGTTCATGTTTGTTTTCGCTTCTTTCTGCCTAGATAGCTTAGATCTAGCTGTTACGGTAATTTGCCATGTGGAATCGCATGTTTTAACTTCTGTAGTTAATCTCTCTGAGTTTGCAAGTCTAGATAGCTGTTAGATTTTACATCTGAATTAGTTAAGTGTGAAAACCCAGTTTACGTGATTTCTGCCACCCTGCATGTTGACCAGTAAGCATAATTGCAGTTTCAGTGTTCGATCTTTTGATTCGAAGTTTTAATTGTAGATCTGAGCTGTGAAGTTTGTTAATCTGTGTTTCTCGTTCATGAAATCTGAGATTGTTGATCTGAGTTTATTCATGTTAAAGAAGATAACATCCACATCCAAGTTTGGGACCACTTTTAATTTTTTAGTTACTTTTACTTTTGTCCTTTACTTTATCTACCTTTTCAGCTGGTACCCTACAGATCTGTCAGTCTAGTCACCTAACTACCTCTTTTCCTCTGATATTCTGTTTAACCTTTTATAGTAAACTAGTACTTTCCATATACTTCCTGAAAACCATGTTCCCCACTTTCCACGTACACAGCCGTCTGTCCAACACCTTTCCTACCTCCTAGTCAGTAGAGTACCACCTTAAATTCCAGTCTAGATAAGTCTCAACCCAAAGCGTGGTAGCTAACCAAACCTTTCCAGAATATCACCACAATTCCCAAAACGCATTCATCTCTGTGGGATTCGACCCCTACCTTCACTATACTACCCAGTAGAAGAGGGTTGAGGAATTATTGATACCAGGTTCAGGTTTAGCAGGGACTTCC
Source organism: Salvia splendens (assembly GCF_004379255.2). NCBI lineage: Eukaryota > Viridiplantae > Streptophyta > Magnoliopsida > Lamiales > Lamiaceae > Salvia > Salvia splendens. The sequence goes on along the minus strand of NC_056047.1, from coordinate 20,695,404 downwards.
ATACTGATCAGTAGGATACACCCTTTGCTTGAAACGACACCTGCACAAACCTGCTCTTTCACCATCCTAGGAGGAAAAAGGAGTCATCGTTCCCTCCTCGAGAAAGGAAGAGCCCTTCAGAGAACAAAAAGAGCCACCATCCCAGTGTCAAATCAAATTGATATCCAGGAAGCAGAATTCGGAATGGGCAGACCCTCATACCACCGTGGCAACACACACACTGGAGGCAAATATGCACAAAGGAGACCCCCCCTCCCCAATTCGTTCTCTTTCACGGTGAAGGGGAATAGGGTTGATCCCTATAGAGACAAGACCAAAGCGGGAATAGTAGAAGAGATTCCACTAACCCTGCCCAATCTTATCCAGTAAGAAGGTATAGGGAGCGTTGCGTATTCTTGGGTAGTGTGCTTGATCAAGCAACATAAATCTAAATCGTCGGTCTGATCAAGTGACATCCTAAGGACACCGGTCATTTCCCTTGATAGTGTAGTGTAAATATTTTATGTGTTGTTTATTTCTTAGAAAATTAAAAGTCGGAAGTGGAGGAAAGAAACTGATCAAGTGGAATTATGTGAGCTTTCATCTGGATTTAATTATCCACTTGATCAGTGCAATGTGAGTTAACCAATGGCCACAGTGATTTAACTGATTAGAGGCAGGTGATAATATGACGCCTACAGTCATTGGAGAGGTGTCAGATGGCGCCAACTATCGCAATGAAAGGTCATTTCAGGGAGAAGGAGGAAGCGTATCAGATAAGCTAAGCCAGCTGGCACTCAGAAAAGGCACGCTCGTACGTAAGGAGTCGCAGAGTACGTGAACAGTCGCAGGGATCTCAACCGTCAGAAATCTCAATAGTCGTGGTATCAGTATAATAGGCAAACCTCAGAGCTGTATTTCACTTTCAACCAAAAGTGACTACAGTGCATACCACCCAAGACCAGACCCCTGCCAGACGACTACCACCTCCCTCTACGGCCTCTCCTCCGTCTCGGCGCCCGTCATCCTCTCGGCCACCCTGAGCATCTCCCAGTCAACCCCCCAGGAAACCCTAGTAAAACCCCCCCAATTTAATTTTCATGTTGGTCTGTATATACTGATGTTTCTTTTGTTCTCTTACACTTAGACCTGTGTTGGGTCTAAGTGTAAGAAGTATGCATGCTGTTTTGCTACGTTTGTTTGCCTGCCTATATCTGTTTGGTTATTGTTTCTCTGGTTTTAATCAGCATGTTTTGATTGTTGGCACTGTCTCACACTTAGCCCAGTGTCTGGTCTAAGTGTGAGAAGTTTCCCTTGTTTATTATTGTGCCGTTGCCTGTGCCTAACCCTTTTTTCCACTGCATCCAGTCCCTCGAGGACGAGTTCATATGCAGTGGGGAGGGGGGACGGGTTAGTTACAGTAGGATCATTCATGCACAAAACTTTTCAAAAAATTTCAAAAGAATACAGTTAGTATTAATAAATAGGCAATATCCATGAAATTGGATATGTGGAAGACATGACTACTTTTTGGAAGAGTTAGAAAAATTATTCAGTATGCTTACATGTAAAAACTTGATTGCAAAAACTTAATCAGTTTGAATGACGCAAGTATGATGGAAACGCACAATTTTAAACCAACTGTGAAGCCTCTCTATATGTGAGTTATAAGCCAAAAGTAGAACACTTTCTACTATTTTTACAGAAGAAAATTTTACGAGAGGCCGACTTTTAATATTGAGATGAAAATTGCACAAGTAGTAAGGACTAAAGGCACTAGGTCTTAGCCATTGAGCCGTTTCTCTTCCTTCGTTCCACGAACCTGCCTCATTAATCAAGGCACCCCTTAGTTAACCACTTTGAGCCTATACACTCTTACCCGTTCTTTGAAACCTTAAAACCAAAATTCAAGTTTCATATCACATGAGGAAAGGGGTCAAAGAGATGAAATTTTTCAAAAAGGACAAAAAGGGATAGCAATAGAGTAGTCAGAATAAAAGGTAGTCCGGTTGATCAAGTTAGACAATCGGGTTGATCAAGTTAAAAAAATGTTGAGAAAAAGAAAGGGCAGGAAAAAGTTGTAACCTGACATAGAAAATCAAAAGTTAGGAAATAAGCCGAAAGTTAAAGGCTAAAGGTTGAAATTTGACCAAGTATCCAGTAGAAAAGAATTAATATCCCACTCTGATCCAGCAAGTTTAGTCAAATATTTGGTCTTATGACTCATGTGGTTTTCTTTTTACAGTTTAAATTTTTATCTTAAACTTAGAACCCCTAGAACCCTACCCTAATACGTTACTACCGTTGAACCCTGTTATGACCCAAAACAAAGACCTTAAGGAACTATCTTGTGCAGTCCGATTCAAGGTATTAAATTTGTGGCAATACCGAGTGCACAGTCCTAACATCTCTTGTGGGAAATGAGCGACTGAGTGAATCCAACATTGGTTTAAATTGAGCAATCTTGACAAGCTGACACCTTGATTAAGCAAACGCGAAAGAGAAGAAACATAAGCTACTGGCAAATGGATTGACCTCGACCTCGGGTGTGATTGTTGGAAATTTATTCGGTCTAATGCATACATGTAAATATGTGTTTTTGGTTTTGAGTCATGTTTTTCTTTTTCGTCATCTTTCTTTTTTTTGAAATGATCAAACCATGCCTGAAATTTGCCTTATCTTTTCTTTTTCTTTATACTTGAGGACAAGTATGTTTTAAGTGTGAGCAGTTTGATAAGGCCTATCTCATGCATCGGTTTATGGGTAAAATGTGTACTACTTGATCGGTTTATCGCACAAAACAAGTGTTAATTTTGCAGAAATGCTGCTTGACCAAGGCAACAAAGCCAAACTGATCAAGCAAGTACAATCGGCGGAAAAGGCCAATAAATCAGGGGAGTTGATCAAGGGGAGTAATCAAGCAGTTAGGCAGGGACCACTGACTTCTAGAAGAAGGGCACGTGAGGAAATTAGCTGGATGTGGTGCACCATTCTGTTATCAAGGACAACGTTCTAGAAGGGGACACGTGCTGGCATATGAGACGCAAGGACGGAGCTGAGTCATGAATCTGTTACTCAAAAGCGTCGACATTCTAGAAGGAAAAGCACGTAGCAATCAATGAGTCTCTCATCCTCAGCGTGAGTGAATATTCCCTGTCAAGATTGTTATCCAGTTGGAGGGCGAGTAGAGCTTATAAATAGAGGATGTGCCATCATAAGAAAAGAATCTAATCCTTTACTTTCCGTCTAGTTTAGCTTAGTTCAGTTCTCTAGCTTAGTTTAGTTCTTTAGATAGCTTATCCTAGCTTAGATAAAGTGTTGCTTAGTTAGAAAGGGCGATTGAAGAAGCGCTACAGAATACATGTTATCTGTCAGCGTATTCTGAAGTTTCCCGCCGAGATTCTTCTCGGTTTTACTTGCTTTCGTAGTTTCCCAAAGTGTTAGCTTAGTTTAAACTTCTCGTTGTACTGTTCTCAGTTTTAGTTTAATCAAAGTTATTTCGTTTCCATCCTCGCATTTACTGTTACGTTTTCGCCTGCAATTCACTTGACCCAGTAGTTAAATTTACCTTGATCAAGTCAACAAGTTTAATTCTGCCTAGAGTAAAATCAGTAGTTAAAAACTCCCAAGTTAAAGCGTGGCAGCAGCCAACCCCCTGTTCACTACTTACACACTCGACACACCAACTTCTCTGTGGGATCGACCCCGAACTTGCCGCTTTACTATTAAAGTAGTGCAAAATTGGGAGTTTACAAATTACTTTGGTAGGAAACGAGCGAGAGTGAGTTTGCATCGATCAAGTGACAACGACATTTGCTAACTGATCCAATCGGTTCGGTTATCTTCAATATAACTTGGTCCGAATTCGCGCCCCTCTCGTGGTCCTTCCACTAACTCCGTAGCTCTTCGCATTCTCGGGCTTGCCTCTTGTTGTCATTTTCCTACAAAAGAAAATCAAACTCTAAAAAGAGCACTAAACAATACACAAATACGGGTTTCCCCAAACTTGCATTTAACTATGGCATACATCAAAATCAACAAAGATGTGCAAGTTTGTATAAAATAAGCATTCCATATTATAGCATGTGATCATGTAAAACAAAATCAATAATTTAGAACAACTAAAATCAATGGAAGAATTCATTCTAAACTTAGAAATTAAAATCGATGGAAGAATTCATTCTAAACTCAAAAATTAAGAGTAGGATTCATACCTTGAGTTGGAGAGAATTGGACGATGAAAGCTTGAATTTAGGAATGGAATGGAAGAATGAGAGTGTGGGTGTGTGAATTTGATAATACTTTGTAGTTGGGGTCGTGTGCAATGGAGAATTGGAGAAGATGGTGGAAAGAAGGAGAGAAAACTCACCTTAAATAAGAGAAACTGCGTCTCTGACCCTTCTGTAGCGACCGATGCGCGTGTCGTTATAACGGCGCATCTCTAACAGGTTGCTGCGGTCCGCCCTAGGGCTCGGCCTGTTCCTGCACACTAACAAACTAGGCAACGACCGTTGTGGATTGTGCAGCGGTCGTTACGATTAAATTTTTATAATTTTTTTATGTGCACGAAAATTTAAAGAAAAACAGAAAAACGAAAAAAAACAAAGTAAAAACACGTTGGGTTGCCTCCCAACAAGCGCCTTTGTTTAAAGTGGTTGGCTCGACTTGAAGTGACCTAACTAGGTGGGTGGATCGACGACTCTAGTGTTGAAAACCGTGAATGGGACCAATTTGGTGCAAATCTTTCTCCACCATTTGTATCTTCCATTCGAGGTCTTGATCACGTAGACTTCGGGGTCGACTAGAGATTGTTGCTTCTTGCTCTTCTTCTTCTTAGGCTTCTCCTGCCAGGGAGGTTTAGCATATTTAGGCTTGCTCTTTTTGAGAGTTTGAGGAAGAGGATTAACAATAAAAATAGAATGGTTAGAAAGATCCTCCCCTTCTAATGGCCTAAAAGGCTTAGACGTGTCGGTCATCATGACCGCCCTGCATTCGCGCTCCATCTTAGCTTGTTGCGCCTCTTCATACTTATGCATTTTGCTCTCTATTTTGTAGGTAGAGCGACTGTAGTTGTCACTGATTGTGATCTCGCCTTTACCTACATCAATAAGAGCTTTGCATGTGGCTAGAAAATCTCTGCCTAAGATTAGAGGTACATGATGCACTTTTTATTAGCACTACAAATACCTGCAAGTATACAGAGTAGGAATAGTATAGCTAAAAGTTAGTACCGGATATCGATCACGGGGAAAACAAACACACACTGTCCATCTTCTACTAAAACTCAATTACTATTTGGAGAACCGAAAGTTTTGGGAATTTTTTAAAACAAAGAACAGTAAAAAGCAAAGAAACAACTAATTGCAAATAAGTCACGGAGATAAAAGTATAGAGATAAGGGAATTCCAGGGATGTGCTTTCACAATTATGGTTATACAAATTCCAACTACAACACCCTAGCACAGTTCTTACTTTGATAGAACGAGTCACCTATTTTATGCTCATGAGATGCAAACGTTAATTACAAACATTAGGGTTGTCAATCCTAAATATGTAACTCCTAGAAGCTCCTAAGACCATTATAAAGTTCTCACTCTCAATTAACAGTGTCGTTTTAAAGGAAGCTAATTGTAGTGTCTATTAAGTGGATCTAACTCGTCAACCTCCTCTCACGATTATGTAGCAAGTTATATTAAATCATCACCGAATGTGTCACTCAAACATGAAGTATTATGGAACAACTTAAGGAAGAAACAAAGTAAGAACAAACAGATGTTAAATAGAAATAGAAATTGTATAAACCAATAAAAGTTACTAACACATCCCTAAAATCCTATGAATTTAGTTACACATGATAGAATAAGCTAAAAACATAGATTGAAGGGCAAAAGCAATAAAACTCAAAGGTATAATCCTTGTAGCCTTGATGATCTTGATTCCTTTTTCAACTCCTTGCACAATGAAGCACTCTAACTTTAAGCTCTGGAAATATTTGGCAAAGAGAAGATCTCCTTTTGATGAAGCTTTGAGGGCTATTTATAGGGAGAAAATCGCCTCTCATCATATAAGGAAAAGGGTTGCAAAATATGGTATAACTTGGAGAGAAAGTAGGGCAAATTCTGCTCGCCACTATTTCCCAATGAGCCGAAGCACCTTGGCCAGCAGTCGCTAGCCATCATCCCATAACTCTCTGGACTCTCGGTAGCGGTCGCCACGCATAATCTATCGATCGTTGGGCGTGTCTTGACTTCATGCACAACTTTCCCGGAGCGGGCCGCTACAGTCTTAGCGGTCGTTAGGCGCCAACGGTCACCGACAGCGTTGTAGCGGACCACTGGACATGAAGAACAGCTCCAGATTTCCAACTTTGCGTTTTGACTCCCTTTTTAGGCTCAAATATGCGCATTTCTCACAAAACTTGTCAAAATACCAAAATAGATAAAATATGCTAATAATGGACATATAATGCAACTTTGACATTAAAAACGGACCAAAAGATGGCCTTAAAACTATGCAAAATCCGAGCGTATCAATACATTTTTATCTACTTTCATGTCAAGAATAATGAAGTCGGAAGGGAAGATGAAATCGGCTACCTTTACCAAGACATCCTCAATCATACCCACTGTTTTGATTGCCGAGTTGTCGGCCAACCTTATGATTGCATCCGATGTTTTGAGCGGTCCGATGTTGAGTTTCTCAAAGTATTTCAGTGGCATGATGTTAATGCTAGCCCCTAGATCGCAAAGGGCTTTGTCCACTTTCCCTTCTCCTATCGAGCACCTAATGATGAACTGGCCGGGATCTCTTTGCTTTACGGTCCTCTCCCTTTGAATGATCTCGCTATAATGGTGAGGCAACTTAAGGTCGGCTTTTGTAGGCTTTCTCTTCTTCATCACGGCCTCCCTTAGTAGCTTTGCGTTCTTAGGTATTTCCTGCAACGATTCAACAAGAAGAATATTAGTGTAGACCTTACAGAACATGTTTAGAAAATGCTTGAATTGCTCTTCAAGCTTGAACTTCTTCTTTGGCTGGAAAGGGAGTACAATCTCATTGTGCCGCACGAGTTCCTGTTTAGCTGGCGCCTCTGCCTCTTCGGTGGCGGCCCGCTGCAAGGTGTGCAGCGGTCCGCTGGGAGTCGGGCAGACCCCAGAATCCATTCCGGAGGTGCTGCCTTCATCATTTTTCTGCTTTGTGACACACTTTTTGTTTATGTCGGCCACTCGTGTTGCTGCCTTTACCTTGTCTTCCTCAATCCTTTGTTAGACTTGGTCCATTTGAGTCTTTATGTTAGAGACGGCAGTGGCAATTGTGTTTATTCTAGCCTCGAGGTTGTTCAACCTTGCTTCAACGACTACAATCTTGGTATCATTGGTTTTCCTATCTTGCACTAGCACTTCCAAAATCTTCATGATTCCTTAGTCGTACTTCTTCTCCTATTTCATTGGTTCAACTACTCCACCTTTGCTCACATTAAATCCTACAGGGGGTTGCAAGAAATTATTGTTAGAATATGAAAGGTTAGGACGAGGACGGTTCCCATTATAATTATTGACATTTTCGATGGGATTTGGAGGAGCGTTGGGTTTGGCGACCGCAATGATGGAGGTCAGTGGAGCCGGATCCTCTCTTCTCGATGTATCCATTTGGTCAACCCGAACTCTAAGCTCAGCCAATTCCTTTGCAAAGGAGCTCTCTTCAACCTCCTCGATGGCTGCTACTCTCCTTGAGTTGTGCCTCTCTTTCGACCACATCTTGCTGTTGGCGGCGAATTCCTCTATGACAGCCATGGCATCCGTTCCACTCTTCTGCAAGAATCCTCCATTAGCCCCTGAATCCAACATAGCACGAATTTTCTCGTTAAAACCATTATAAAGGATCCCTACCTAATTGTCCACGGTGAAACCGTGGTTGGGGAACTTGTGGATGAGGCCTTTGAAATGAGAGACCGCCTCGTAGAGGGGCTCATCGTGGCCTTGCATAACTGGAAGATCTCACTCTTGAGCTTTAAGATCGTGCCCAGCGGATAGTACTTGTCGAGGAAGGCAACCACTATATCCTTCCACGTGGAGACTTCCTCTGTGTGTAGACACTCAAACCACTCTTTAGCATAATCAATTAATGAAAAAGGAAAGAGTCTTGCCCTAATGGCGTCGTCGTCGACACCATTTAATTTCAAAGTGTTGGCAATTTCCACGAACTTCGAGAGGTGGCGGTTGACATCTTCTGTGGCCCTACCTGCAAAAGGAAACTGCTCAACCCTTTGTATAAGGGGCATTAGCAATTCAAAATTGTTAGCATCAATACGAGGGCCTTTGGGAAAAGTAATCATATTCCCGTGATTGAACATATGCATCACGGGTGATACGCTCGGATTTTGTAACGTTTTAAGGCCATTATTTGGTTCGTTTTGAGTGTCAAAGTTGCATTACATGTCCATTATTTACATATTTTATCCATTTTGGTATTTTGACGTGTTTTGTGAGAAATATGTAAAATAAAGTAGTAAAAGAGCATAAAAAGGTCAAAATTCAGAAGCTGGAACTGAAGCGCAACCCAGCGGCCCGCTGCACCCAAAGCAGCAGTCGTTGCAACCATTCCAGAGAGTTCCGGTGTTGTCCAGGGGCCCGGTCACGCACGACAGCCTGTGTTTAAACTCATTTTTCCGACGATTCTGAAGTCATATCAGGGCGTGCTACATACCATTCTCTTCTTCTTATAAAGTGCTTCGCGTTGGTACCAAGATCATCTCAATCAGAGTTCTTTGGAGAAAGTTAAAGCTATTCTACGAAGACTGCGCAATGCGGTCAAGTGCTGGCGGGAATTTAAGCAATGAAAGAAACTATTACCTTGTTAAGTCAAATCTTTTCCTTAACCTATGGAGCACGAAATTTCCATCTTTCATATTACTTGGAGGACACTTTTTACCATGTTTAAACCTTTTTCAAGCCTATATATACCCCATAACCTCATTCATAATATTCACCAATTCATAGCCTCAAAAATTGGGGAGCCCCAAGGCTCCTCCTCCAACCCTACTCCTTCATCTTTCACCTTCTTTTTGCCAAATAATTCCAAAGCTTAAATTTGAGAGTACTTCATAGTTCAAGGGGTTGAAGAAGGAATCAAGAGAAGATCAAGGCTACAAGGATTCAACATTTGTGTTTTATTTGCTTTATTTCTTATTTTCTTTTTGACTTCCCTACAATCTATGTTTTTAGTTTATTCTTTCATGCGTAAATAAACTCATAGGATTTTAGGGATGTGTTAGTAACGACTTTGGTTATATAATTCCGTTTTGCTATTTAATATCTGTTTTATTCGTACTTCATTTCTTCCCTAAGTAATTGGATAACGCTTCACCTTTTGAGTGACACATTCTTTGATGATTTAATATAACTTGCTACATAATCATAAGAGGAGGTTGGCGAGTTAGGTCCACTTAGTAGACACTACAATTAGCTTCCCTTAAAACGGCACTGTCAATTGAGAGTGAGGACTTTTCAAGGGTCTTAGGAGCTTTAAGGAGTTACGGATCTAGGATAGACGCCCCTAGTGTTAGTAATCTACGTTTTTATCGCATGAGCATAAATTAGGCGACTCGCTCTATCGAAGTAAGAACTGTGCTAGGGTGTTGTAGTTGGAATTTGTATAACCATAACTGTGAACGCACATCCCTGGAATTCCCTTATCTCTCATATCTTTATCTTTGTGATTTATTTGCAATTAGTTGTTTACTTGCTTTTACTTGTTTTATTTTCAAAAATCTCCAAAACTCTTGTTTCTCTAGATAGTATTTGACGCTTCGTATATGATAGCCATTTGCAATTATATTCCTTGTATTCGATATCTCGGTACTGACCTTTAGCTATACTATTCTGCCTTGTATACTTGCAAGTAGTTGTAGTGCTAAAAAATAGTGCATCAACGGGCACTATCTTCTTATTCCTCTTTTTCTACACCTCGGGGGCAGCCCTCTCCGCGTCTCTCTCATCCATCAATAACTTGACTGTGGCTTGAAGTCTCTCTAGCTCTGTTCTGTCTGCCATTGATCCTTGATCACTTCTTATTTTCCTACGAGTCCTTTCAAGTTCGAGATCGAGCGGCTCTAAGATGTTATTCCCAGAACGCGTTCGCATACACAACATGAAAGAAACAAAACAAAAACCAAATTAAACAAAAATTAAAAATAGAAAGCAATTAAAATCCAAAGTAGTAAAATTTTCCGTTTGAAGATATTAATCACAAAGTGAATGTATTCCCCGGCAACAACGCCAAAAACTTGATGCACTATTTTTTAGCACTATAAATACCTGCAAGTATACATAGTAGATTTAGTATAGCTAAAGGTCAGTACCGGATATCGATCATGGGGAAAACAATCACCAATTGTCTACCTTATACTCCCTCCGTCCCGGAGATTAAGGAATGAGTGTATAGCAAAGTCAACAATTGCGGTTGTAGGTGATAATTTTTACTAAAAATGGAAAGAGTGCAAATAACTTGGGATGCCCAGAAAGGAAATAAGTGCAAGTAGTCCGGGACGGAGGGAGTACTAAAACTCAATTACTATTTGGAAAACCGAAAGTTTTGGGAATTTTTTAGAACAAAGAACACTTGAAAACAATAAACAACTAATTACAAATAAATCACGGAGATAAAAGATAAGAGATAAGAGAATTCTAGGGATGTGCGTTCACAGTTATGGTTATACAAATTCCAACTACAACACCCTAGCACAGTTCTTACTTTGATAGAACGAGTCACCTAGCTTATGCTCATGCGATGTAAACGTTGATTACTAACACTAGGGTTGTCAATCCTAGATCCGTAACTCCTAAAAGCTCCTAAGACCCTTGAAAAGTCCTCACTCTCAATTAACAGTGTCGTTTTAAGGGAAGCTAATTGTAGTGTCCATTAAGTGGATCTAACTCGCCAACCTCCTCTCACGATTATGTAGCAAGTTATATTAATTCATCACAGAATGTATCACTCAAACGTGAAGTATTATCCAATTACTTAAAGAAAGAAACAAAGTAAGAACAAAATAGATATTAAATAGAAAACGGAATTGTATAACCAAAGTTGTTACTAACACATCCCTAGAATCCTATGAGTTTAATTACACATGATAGAATAAACTAAAAACATAGATTGTAGAGAAGAGAATGAAAACATAAGAACTAAAGCAATAAAACCCAAAGGTAGAATCTTTGTAGCCTTGATGATCTTCTTGAATCTTTCTTCAACCCCTTGCACAATGAAATACTCTTAACTTTTGAACTCTGGAAATATTTTGCAAAGAGAAGAACTCATTTTGATGAAACTTTGGGGGATATTTATAGTGGAGAATTCTTTCCTCCTCAAATAAGGAAAAGGGTTGCAAAGTATGGTAAGTCTTGGAGAAAAAATAGGGCAAATCTGCTCGCCGCCTTTTCCCAGCTGGCCGCTGCACCTTGGCCAGCGGTCGCTGTGGGTTGATCCGGAGCTTCTGTCTCTTGGGCAGCGGTCACTGCACTTGTTTCAGTGGTCGCTGGCAATCATCCTGTAACTCTCTGGACTCTTTGTAGCGGTCGCTATGCACACCCCAGCGGTCACTGGGCGTGTTCTTCCTTTCATGCACAACTTTCCCGGGGCGGGCCGCTACTGGCTTAGCGGTCTCTTGGCGCCAGCGGTCGCTGGTTGTGTTGCAGCGGACCGCTGGACGTCTTGAATAGCTCCAAATTTATAACTCTCTTTTTGGGCTCAAATATGCACGTTTCTCACAAAACACATCAAAATACCAAAATGGATAAAACATACGAAATATAGACATGAATTGTGATTTTGAAATTAAAAACGGACCAAATAAAGGCCTTAAAACCGTGCAAAATCCGAGCGTATCAACCCTCTAGACTGGGGAAGCCCTGTAATGAAGTCCATTGAAACATCATCCCACACCTGCGAAGGAACGGGTAAGGGTTGAAGTAACCCAGCCGGCTTCTGGGTGGAGTACTTGGTGGATTGGCAAACTATACAGGAGTCCACAAAATCTTGAACATCTTTCCTCATCCGGGGCCAATAAAACCCTGCAGATAGCAACCTGAAAGTGCGATCGTGGCCCGGATGATCGGCCAACGGGATGCTAAGGTGTTCTTCCAGCACATAGTTAGGATTCCGTTTGTATTTCCCTGTATTTAGTATTTTGTAATCTTATAATCCTTTTTTTTATATTTCGCTTGTTACCTCCGAGACTAGTCATCTCAGTATGCGGTGTAATACTAAAGAGCTTCCGATAATCAGTGAACCATTGTGGTATGATCCCTACAGATAGTTTAAGCCCTCGTCTAAGTCAGTTTTAGCTCACAAATTGCTTATTCAAATGCAAGTTTAATATTAGCAAGACACATATACTTTATGTCTCCTGAGACTTCAACACATGTATTCCTTCAAAGTTGTCCAACTATTTTATTATCAAAATATGTATAATCAAAATTCTATTTCAGCAAATTATATCTAGTGAGTAGTACTGCTTATTTATATAGTAGTACTGCTTTAAAATTCAAACGGTAAATCAATTTTCTTTTCTATGTAAACGCAATCTGGAATGCATGGAAAATATTCTCAAGTTAATAAGTTGTGTACATGCATAAATGTTTTTCATGCACACATCTCATTCAACTATATCCAAACAAACACATATTATATTTTATTATCTAAGTTATTATATGTACACGTTGGTTTATATAATTATACACTACTGATTTTGATAATTATTTTACACGTATAAATACATATTAATTCTATTGGCTCTTAATAATCAATTATATACTGCCCTTGCAATACTCATTTAATATGTTTAATATGCTATTGACAATTTTATATGCATATGAAAATAAAAATATAGATACTTATATAAAATAATATATTTATGGGTTAAGGATGTCACAGAAGGAGTAGTCTGTATTGAATGTGGATAAAAACAAATAATTTTGGAGTTATAAAATAGTTTGAACTAAAAAAAATACAAAAATGGTCTGAATTTATAAAAAATAAATAAAAATAATAGTAAGAGGTTATTTACCTATAAATTCTCTAACCTTTTATTATTGAATTTAAATACATGAAATTTGAATTTTTTTCTGATTTTTCAAGATATAACAAATAGTCCAATATAATTTTAAAAAAATATTATCTAAAAAACTAAACATTACAATTGAGAAAATGCTAAATTAGAGTAATTCAAAAAATAATAATTTTGATTCAACTTGTCCTCTGGGAACAAAAGTAATAATCTCATGATTCATGTATTTAAATTGAAAATGATAGTTCAGGAAAAAAATTTAAAAAAAAAGTTGAAAGTTTGTAAATTTGCATACTAATAACATGCCATATTATTTGTTCACATTAACATTTCGCCATGCATGTAAGTAGTAATATGTTTAAACTTATTTTGATCGAAATTTTCCGTTGAAGGGAAAAATTATTAAACTCAAAATTCATATATTCAAATTAAAAAATACTGAGTACTATAAATTTGGGAGGGAAAGTCAGAAAACATTGAAAGTTTGTATATTTTACAAATAGATATCCCAAAAATTAACGTACAGGAAGAACATAAGATTGTGTTCCGTAAAATTCCTTCCTTCGCTTTATAAAAGTTAGAATTCCAATCTTTCTGTTTTAGAAAATATAAAGTTTCTCAAAATTTCTTTATGTTAATCATAAATTCTCCTTCTGTTAACTAGATCTTTTTTTTATCTCTAATGATCGCACAATTTAGGCCATAAACTATAATTAATAGAAAATACATAAATTTCTGAAAATTTCTTTATAATATCATAAATGCTCCATCTGTCTAATAAGATCTTATTCTTCATGTAAAATTGATAACTCACCATTTTTATCAGATGGATCAGCTATTTTTTTTTGTTTATATCATGTCCAATCTGATACAATTATTAAGAATCTGTTTATTTTTTCCAGTAAATAAGTGCGTTGACTAAAATACTAAATTATGCTAAGTTCATAATCACATCTTCAGATTTTAATGTAGATGTTTGAGTAGAGGAGACTTATTAAAATTTTGGGACCAATTCCATAAAAATAATGGAGTCCGTAATAGGTTTTATGATCCGGAATCAAATAAACCGAATTTAACAAGCATAACTTATCTTAAGTGCATAGACATGTTAAATTAGCACAAAATAATTAATTAAGATGGGCTAGCTTTAAGATTAGGATATGCTATCTCACTATTTTGAGCTATTAAATAATCCACCCTTCTGAACTAATTCGTTCCGGGCCTCAGCGGGCCGAGATGGGCTTTGATGGCCTAACATTACCTTATTTTATCTACTAAACAACCAAATAACTCATACTATAACTCATATATATTGGCTTTTTCTAGGCTACCAAATATGCGCTTAGTGTCAATAATATAAATAATAGAGTTAATGAGGTTGTTAGTAAACATAACCTTTGACAATTTTTGAGGTAGGATGATCAAGGCAAACTATTCATCTCTTTGCAGCTCTTCATCTTCTACCAAGAAAGGTGCATTGTCGATGCTTCTTCTCACATATGTGTTGCTATTACTGTGGAGAGCAGCTTCCAATCCTTTCCCAATCAACACGCCGCTAACCCGAACCCAAATGGAAGACTTGTTCCGAGCCTACGCACCGTATCTTTATCTCCACCCCGATGAAGAATACCTTCCCTCTTCGGTTGATTGGTTTTTCAGCAACGGCGCCTTGCTGTATAAGAAAGGGGAGGAGTCAAGGCCGGTCCGGATCGAGCCAGGTGGCACAAACCTCCCTAAGGGAGGTGATCCTGCTGGCTTGTACTGGCTAGACCTCCCCGCGGACAAGGGAGGCCGGGATAGGGTTAGCCAGGGGCATATAGCTAGTGCAGAGGCGTACGTCCACTTTAAACCAGGCGTTGAGAATGGGATGTTCACAGATATTCAGGTGCATGGGCGGAACCGCTAAGGACCTAAGCAGTTACTGTTTAATTTTTTTTTCCTTTTAACTTAATTCCCAATTCGTCCATGATTAATTAACATAACTTTCATTTTTCGTACGTCCATGATTAATTGTCTCATTCTTTCTTTACTACTATTGGTAATGGACATAACATTCTACTAACTTTTTACACATAATTTTCACTACATTTTTTAAAGCCTGTGTTAGGTCAACTCATGTCAATTAGTTGTGAATGTAGTAAGTAAATATTTTAAAAAAATGTCTTAGTCCTTATCAAATTATAAAATTAATAGTACTTTGCTAATATTTCTATTTGTGTTGTCTATTCAGGTGTGGATGTTTTATCCTTTCAATGGCCACACAAGCGCAAAAATATGGTTTATTAAAAGAGTGTCACTGGGGAGAGCCGGGGAGCATGTGAGCGACTGGGAGCACGTGACCCTGAGAGTGAGAAACGTGGATGGGGTTCTTGACAAGGTGTATTTCTCTCAGCACGGCGGGGGGAAATGGGTTGATGCTTCTCTATTGCAATTTGAAAGCGGGAATAGGTTTGCATGGTATTCGTCAAGGAACGGGCACGCTGGGAACAACGAGACGGGGTTGTATCTGCAGGGGCCCGGGTACGGGTTTGGGATAAGGAATGATTGGGCAAGGAGCAACAAGGTGGTGGATACGGGGGCAAGGTTCGTGGTGGTGGCGTCCGAGGGGGAGGCGGAGGCCGTGGCAGAGCCGCCGTGGTTGAGTTATGAGAGCAAGTGGGGGCCCACCAAGAAGTATGGTACGATTGTGGAAGTGAGGAGGGTTAGGAAGTTTCTATTGGGAAAATTGAAGAAACTATTGGATAAATTGGTGAAGGTGATTGATGAAGTTTATGGGACAAATGGGCCCGCAGGACCCAAGGTCAAAAATAACTGGAATGGGAATGAAGCATAGAGTCATGTTGTACTTGCAGTATTCTGAGGAGCAGCTTTGCAAGAAGCATAAAGTCATATAACTTTTTTCTTAAACATATTATATTAGTATAAGATAATTAATTGTACTAACTAATTGTAAACTTGCTATTATTTATTTACAAATAGTTTTCGTTATATTTGTAAGATTGATTGACAAAATCCATTAGTTGGATTGTTAAGCCATAAGGACTTAAGGGTGGTGGCTTTATCTTGTGATTCATTGACTATATTTTAAAAACATATCTGCCGATTCTTGCTTAGGAGATGGAAATGGCCGATCGGGCCTGGAGGGAGTTTCTTCTTGCTCCTCCGCCGCCATTGGTTGTGAACGTGAATTAGGTATAGGAATGTGATTGCTGCTATTGCCGTTACGCAAATTTTCTTTTTTTGTTGCGATTTTGAATTAGAGAAGGTCCGGGATTTATATATATTTGGATAAACTTAAACTAAGACTAACCGAAATCCTTTTTATCTGGCATTAACTTGGAACCCTGTGCATCTAAAGCACGTTTTACTAAAATCAATATAGTTGTATGTAAACCCAGAGCAATAGCATGATGGACTAAAAAGTCTCCGGGCCCTATTGTTAAGAATAATGAATTAGTATTCTCATTAATAGCATTTAACCATACTCATGTACCAAGTTGTTGACCTCTTCCCACGTGAGATTTTATGCAGATTTATTTTGTGCGTTAGGTAAAGAGAATAAAGTAAGAGAGAAAAAATAAAGTAGAGACAAAAGAGATTTTCATTTTTAGTAATAGGTCATCTTAAATGCGACAAACTAAAAAGAAAAATGGATCATCTTTAATGGGAGGGAATTATTTAGTAATGTAAACATTTTATTACTACATTAATTAAGCTTCTTCTCTTTGAATTTTCTTCATATGCCGACTTAATACGTTGGAATTTCTAGTATGACTTTTTTTTTTGTTACTTAATATACTGGAATTTCTACTATGACTTTTTTGTGTTAGAAATAGGACAACCTCATTACTTCGTATGCCTTAATTAATTAAATCATGAAATGGGTCCTCTTTGTCCGAACCGACTGTAGTTCCTATTTTATTTAAATAGGAGAATAAATGGGAGACATTTAATTACAGCAGAATTCGCCCCCTCCCTCTCTATCTCTATACAGTCAGCGATGCAGATTTCTTCTCTCACAATCTGTGGGATTTTTGTCTCTTCTTTATTCAAGTTCTAGTATTGTGATAAAATCAACCCATCGTGATATCGGAATACAGTTTGAGAACTAGTCAGAAAATTCATGGTCCAGTATTGAAGATCTTCACGTGGAGTAGGCGCAAACAATCGACGATTCTTTGGATAATTAAATCGGTAACCCTAAACTATAGAATTCATGTTTTAGGATTTATATTCTTTGAGCGTGAATTATTTGCGTTCTAGCATGCAATTATGTGTTTAACATGTGAATAGGTTAATCTCATAATCTGTCTAATAGATCCTATGTCTGATTTATTTGTTTTTGTACAAATCTTCTGTTGTGCAAGAGGCTCCAAACCCTAACAAGGATCATTGGATGTGTCTTGCCTTAATTTATTACTACTAAATCATGTCACATTATAAATCACCAAACTCAACTTTCTCCATTCACGGATGTAGAAAGTTGAGTTCGGTGATATATAATGTGATATGAGAAAACTAGTAGCAATAAATCTAACTTAAATAGAAATAATTAGGTGGCATTTAATTTTTTTATATCGAAAATAATATCAAAAATTAGAAAAAAATTTATTTTCAGATTCCAAAAAATATGGCCGCTTTTTTACCGTTTTTCTGGAATGTTTTTGATTTTTTTTTATTTTTTTATTCCCAAAATTATCTATAAATACACACATTTATCATCAATTTTTCGCATCAAATCATCTCCCATTCATTTCTCATTCATATTTTTTCATACAACTTATCTACATCTTCATCTCTCACTCAAACCCTCTCAAATGGATTTCACCAATCTCATTGCGGAAGTGGAGCGCGGAGAACAAGAATACTATGAACAATATTGTGCCGCCTATGCAGCCTATGCCACCATGAATACCCCCGCCCCTCCTCCTCGACCAACTAGATCAACTCGCCGCTACATCCATCGTGACCGGGAGGGAGCCAACGAAAGGCTCGTTGCCGACTATTTTTCCGACCAGCCGCAGTTTCTGGAAGATTACTTTCGGCGCCGTTTTCGCATGTCAAAACGCTTGTTTATGCGTATTGTCAACATATTATCCGCCCATGTTGAATACTTTCAAACAAGTACAGACGCAACCGGTCGGTAAAGTCTCTCGGCGTTGCAGAAGTGTACATGTGCCATCCGACAACTTGCTACTGGGCAAACGGCTGACCTCTTCGACGAGTATTTGCATGTCAGTGAGTCAACTAGAATCCTTTGTCTTAAAATTTTTTGCGACGGCGTTCGTTCAGCTTTCGGTGAGGAATTCCTTCAGGCACCCACCACCGATGATTGCCAACGGTTGCTTCGTCTTCACGAAACAGTCCATGGTTTTCCCGGTATGCTTGGCAGCATTGACTGCATGCATTGGAGGTGGAAGAATTGCCCGACTGCTTGGAGTGGGCAACACTTAAGCGGCCACAAAGGCGGCGGCCCAACACTTATCCTTGAAGCGGTCGCCGACTACCGCCTATGGATTTTGCATGCATATTTTGGTATTGCCGGATCCAACAACGACTTGAACGTGCTCTATTCTTCACCACTCTTCAATGATGTTTTGAATGGTGTAGCACCGGAGATCGACTTCACCGTCAACGGAAATGCATACCACATGGGTTACTATCTCGCCGTTGGTATCTACCCAAGGTGGTCGACTTTCGTGAAGACGCTCAGCAACCCGCAAGACCTGAGACGGGTTCTTTTTGCGTAGCGTCAAGAGTCCGCTCGGAAAAACGTCGAAAGGGCTTTTGGGGTCCTTCAAGCCCGATTCAACATTATGAAGGCCCGTCTCGGCTGTGGTACGTGAAAAATATCGCCGACATTATGTACACGTGTATTATGTTGCACAACATGATTATATCTGACGAAGGACCAATGGCGGCTAGCTTTTACGACGAGGATGAAGCCGGAATCTCAACCGCGAGGTCTCCCCCACGCTGAGGTGTGCATACGACGGTGGGAGAGAGGATCGAAACAAGGAACACAATGCGCGATATCTGAGCCCACATTGAGCTACAAGAAGACCAAATCAAACACATTTGGGCGAAATTCGGCCACGAGTAGTGGGTTTTTTTTATTTTATGAATTTAATTATGTAATTTTTAATTTTTAGGATTTTAATTATGTACTTTTAAATTTTTAGGATTTTAATTATGTAATTTTTAATTTTTTTGTAATTTGTAATAGTATTCCGGATATTTTTAATGCATTTTGATTTTTTGGAAATGTTTTTATTTAAATTGAATAATAGAATGGTGGGACCCTTGAGCTTGTTCTTGCGGAAGAGTACGGATGTGGGTGTTGTGCTCTTACCTAAGAGCAGGGAGTAAAAGTGGGCCCGGGCCCACATCCTTCCTCGTTGGCAAGAGCACGGATGGGGTTGCTCTAATGCTCCTCATGTTCAAAGGATAATTAGGTATCCAAACAAATGGTTAATAGCTATGATACTACTATACTTGTACAACAGTACAAGCCAATATTTTAGAAATGCAGTAGAAACCCAGAGTCTCAGACTCGCATCTCTTTCTTCGGCATCAACAGCTTTGACGCTACTCGCAAGAAATCTCATTTAAATTAATCTGTTTGTAGGTTTTTTTTCAATTTGTTTTCCTCTAATATTTGGATTCGGGGAAGGAGGTGCATGGTTGTATACTTGTATTGTTCTTCGAGGCCAACAGAATGAATTTATTCTATTAAGGTGAAAATATTGATGTTGGGACAAAAAAAAATAGACCATACACATTGCTAAATTTTCTAGAAAAAAATGCCACGGGTCTATTTACATATTAATTTATTTATTATTTTCAATTGATGAAAATTACTTATTAAATAAACTTTATAAAACAAATTGAGCCTTAAAGACTGGAATAAAGATTATTAAAATTATTTTCATATGTTTTTCATGTTTTTCATATGAAATTTACTATCTATAATAAATAAATTAATTAAATTATGAACGTCTTAAAATAGCAAATTGAAATACTTATTTTGTAAAAAGGGGGAGTAATAATTTTGGGGAGTTCTTCTATGGTAATCTTCCTTGCATGCATATTTATTTACTAGTGTGTGCACTTGTAGTCTAGTAGTTAGAGTAAGAGGTAGTTAGCGTAAGAGGCGACAATGAGTTGAAGACTTTACTGAGGTTAAACAATTACTCCCTCCCTCCACCCTACAATAAATATCACTTTTATTATGAGTCCGAGTTTTAAGAAATGTAAAGAAAAGTTGACTGGAAAAGTTGGAAAAGTTAGTGAAATGTGAGACTCACTTGTTTATATTGGTTTTACAATAAAATATGAATGAAATGAGTTAGTGGAATGCGAGATCTACTTACCATTTATAGTAAAAATGAAGTGTGACATTACTGTGGGACGGGCCGAAATGGAAAAGAGTGATAATTATTGTGGGACAGAGGGAGTATTTTTTACATATATAACATCCATTAAATTTTGGAATCATAGTAAAAAAAATCTCTATCGTCATAATGAAATATATGAAAAAATTATTATGTTGAAATTACAGATTTAATATTAGAAATATCTAGGATCTTAATCAAAATAAATTTTTGCATTAGCCTGAACTTGAAAGTTTGTAATAAAGTTAGTACTTCCTTTATTTTAATATAGCTGAATTGTATTCCTTTACAAACAGTTTCTAGAGAGTTTAGTCATTTTTAGGGAAAAAACTTTATACTCACCTATTTACTACTTTTTTGTCTTATATTCTACTTTAATTTTCAATATCAAGTTCTTAGTATATCAAAAGAAATATCTTTACTAATTTCAAATGAAGAGTAAATATGTTGAGTTTCAAAGCATATATATGCATATTGAGTCTAAAAGTCAGAATAAAATTATTACATAAACTATCCTATTTTCATACTACTAGAATAATACTAAATGGTGAGCTTCCTAGCCTATGCAAATTTATTGACCAACGAATTAAGTTGACACGAAAACTCACCAATACTAGACATCTTTCTTGTTCTAAAGGGCAAAAATGTCTTTTAACTAAGCAGACACATGCTAAAATATCCATCATTTACATAAATATATACCCAACTTCTTTAACAGTAATTAAGAACAAGTTTTCGATAAACATATAATATTTTATATATGTGTGTCTGGAATCAAGAACATCAAAGTTAAATATTTACTTCATATTATTGCCACAAACTCTTTCAAAAAGGGTTAGAAATTGACTATTGAGGATCTGATTTCACATCGACGAAGCCATATTGCATGTATAGAATCTATTCTGATGATAATTTCAAATTTTGAAGAGAAATAAATTACCATTATATGGCATTTGGTTGGTAACTTCAGAATGGGTTTTTAGTTTAAAAATAATGGGAATTTATTATCATAATTACATTTTAATCACTGCAACATTGTACAGAATACCTATAGTTAAGTATTGATGTTGTGAGGTCTAATAAAACATGCTTTTAGTCCATGTTTTATTGATTATCAAATTATGATCATAAATTTCTACAATAGTAACTTAAAAAAGAAAATAAAAGAGACAATATTCAAACACAAAGTTTCTATTCACAAATGACAAGCATACAAATAAGTTCACAATGAAATAAAACATAAAAGTCATACACAATCAAACACATAACATACACTACAACACAAATCAATACTCAAACAATATCTTCAAACTTTGTTCTTAATAGAAGAACTATAACCACTCTGATCATGGTACTTATCCCATAACATCACCCCACCATACTTAGTCGAACCCTTTATCGCTGGAAGAACCTGCAAAGTAAGATCGTTGGTCGGGATTAATCCGCTGCCAGCAGCAGAAGACGAAGCTGGCAAGCCAAGGAAGATCTGAGAAGCCTTAATTGAGGTCCATTGCTTCCACGCCGCTTCAAGATTCGTCATGCCAGAAGAATACTGGAATGGCGGATTGTTGTAAAATTGTACCCAAACATAGTCAAAAAGGCCCTTCTGAAGGGCCTCCCCAATCCAAGCATCGGGGAAAGGGCATTGAGGTGCCGCACTCAGGTGCACTTTCTTTCCCTTCTTGCTATAAGCAGAGAGGTATCTCGCCAGGTCATCCCAATGTTGATTGGTCCCCCCTCCCCCCAATGTCAAAGTCAACGCCATCTAAAACCGCGTCTCCTAGTGGTCGAGTGGATGAACTTCCACCTAGAAAGTTGTTCCACAAGTAGGTGGCTACGTGCCTGGCATCCTGAGCGGATGCCAGGTAGTAGCTACCAGCCACTCCGACTATCGAGAGAAGGACTTTGACCCCTTTATCTTGACACGATTTGATGTCGGAGCTGAGGCCGGTGCAACCGCCGGCAGTGGGATCGCAGTGGCCGGCAAGATTGATTACCGGGGTTTGACCATTGCCAAATGTTGCAAGAAATGCTAAATTGGCAAATTTGTAATTTCCGGAGGCACAAGTTTGTGCGAACGTGCCCTCATTCCTATTTTAGCCCCAATAGATGGCTATTTCCCCGGCACGAGAAAGTGAGAAAAATGGGTACGTGGAAATAGCAAGAGTAATGCTAGTGAAATTCGTGATTGATAAGCCATGATTTTGATATTGATCGAACTTCTTGTTTGTTTGGTTTTTTTAATTCATGGTTATGAAGCCTTATATCGAAGGTGATATTTCTAAACTTGGACAATTTATAAGTCAAGATTGAAATGGTTTGGCGTTACGGCAACTCTTAATTAGTGTTTAACCTTGACCCAAATTCAGTTTTGTAATATAATTTGGAATCACCTTAATTTCTATTTTGCTTGATCAAGAAATGTGATTTGTCTCATATATTAGATATATAATGAACTAATTAAGTAGGATAGAGCATTCAACTAAATGACCAAAAAATATTATTAATTGAAACGTGACGGTCCCTATTTCATTTTGGATCACTAATTTGTACACAATGATAATGATGCATATACTCATATGTAAAACATGATGAAGGCCAATATTGTTTTCACCTCTACTACTCTATATATAGTGGCAGAGCCACGAATACCAATTTTTTTATTCTTGTGAAAATTTTAATTTATATAAATCGAAGTGAAAAATCACCTATTATGAAATTGAATTCTATGAAATATGAAAACTTAGTTTGAAATTTAGAAAGGGGTTGATTAGTTTAGAAAATAAGAACAATTAATGATATTGGGCCTTGTAAGAATGGATTGGGCTAATATGGACTCGAGCCCATTGAGCTTGAATTTATAAAAACTAGTGACTTGTCTCTTGTATTGTTTGTGAATTAGTATTAAACATAAATCAGATTTCAATTTCAAATTATAGGGCTTCTAAACTTCCCATAATATTAATTATAACAATATAATTCATGTATATATATATATATATGATCAAATACTAACTAATTTACAGTAATAACTAATAACTAATTTCAATTTTGTATGTTAAAAATATCAACACAAAGACATAAATTTATCAATCTTCTTGTGTTGATAAATTTATGTCTTTGTGTTGATATTTAAATTTAAATATTGCATTGATATAATTATGTCTTTGTGTTGATAATTTTAATACACTGAATTGAATGTTATTAGTTATTACTGTAAATTAGTTAACACTCTAACACAACCCTATATATATATATATATATATATATATATATATATATATATATAGGGATGTATTCATTTCCTTTTCCTATATTTCCTCATTTTTCCTTCTTAATATCAGCCATTAGATTAGAGAAATGGACAGTCAAGATCAACATTGGGTAATTAATCCCGTGTTGCATTATTTGTCCTATTTTGTGCATTATGAGGGTACAATAGTAATCTAATAATGGCTGGAAACCGCTACGAATAATGCACCACATGGTCACGAGTAATGCATATAATTGACTATATAATGCACAATATGTGAACTGCAATGCATACGAATAAGATGTACCATGTTATGATGTTTGGACACACGTTTCTTGTTTCCCCTAAGGGTTTAATAAGCTTAGGGGCTAGGGTATAGTACGTAGACACGTATGTAATCTTCACAAGGTAACGAGTAATGGATATAATTGACTATATAATGCACAATTTGTGAACTGCAATGCATACGAACAAGATGTGCTGTGTTATGATGTTTGACACACGTTTCTTGTTTCCCCTAAGGGTTTAATAAGCTTAGGGGCTAGGGTATAGTACGTACGCATTAATAACAAATTATAAAACGATACGAATAATTCACTAAATTGTCACGAGTAATGGATGTTATTAACTATATAATGCACAATATGTGAACTGCAATGCATACGAATAAGATGTACCATGTTATGATGTTTGACACACGTTTCTTGTTTCCCCTAAGGGTTTAATAAGCTTAGGGGCTAGGGTATAGTACGTAGACATTACTAAATGCACGTATGTAATCTTCAATCCGTTGATTAACCCATATACACAATACCTCTAATAATGCATAATATACTGAGATAATGACAATTAACAGCTAATAATGCACTACCTAAACCAAATAATGCACATACGTATATTCCAATAACAACAATTTGTTAGTAATGTCTACGTACTATACCCTAGCCCCTAAGCTTATTAAACCCTTAGGGGAAACAAGAAACGTGTGTCAAACATCATAACATGGTACATCTTATTCGTATGCATTGCAGTTCACATATTGTGCATTATATAGTTAATAACATCCATTACTCGTGACAATTTGGTGAATTATTCGTATCGTTTTATAATTTGTTATTAATGCGTACGTACTATACCCTAGCCCCTAAGCTTATTAAACCCTTAGGGGAAACAAGAAACGTGTGTCAAACATCATAACACAGCACATCTTGTTCGTATGCATTGCAGTTCACAAATTGTGCATTATATAGTCAATTATATGCATTACTCGTGACCATGTGGTGCATTATTCGCAGATACCAAAATGTGACAGTTACTTTTCCGTCAAATGTCAATAATAACCCTGTAATGCATACAACCACCTTTTATAATGCAACACGGAACCAGTTTTATAGAATCAATCTGATCCGTTGATGCCTTAGATCTAACGCGTAATATTAAGAAGGAAAAAGGATCTAAGATGTGAAAAGGAGAATAACGCTCCCCTATATATATACACATATATATATATATGGATGTGTTCATTTCCTTATTGTTTCTTTTGTTCTATTATTCTTTTTAATCTCAGCCCCACGATTTTGTCATCCGACGGTTAGATTGATGCCACGTGTCATTTAATAATGTAGATTTTTAATTGAATAATGCACACCGACTAATAATGCACCATTATAGTGTAATAATGCAGATTTTCAGTTGAATAATGCACACCGACTAATAATGCACCATTATAGTGTAATAATGCAGATCATCACAGCCATCCAATTCAAGGATCCAAGAGCTGTGATTAAAAAGAAGCTTGGACCGAAAAGCTACAAAAGACCTTAAAACACCTATATATATATCTGGACCCAACTCACATTTAAGAATGGCCATTGAATGAGCTTCACTTTCAGTGGTATTTGGCAGCCTAAATGGAATAAACCTATTTCACTTTTTCCACCACTGTCACACTGTGCTTTATGACTCACATGTTGTTCATTCCACCATCTATCTCTATATCAACCTTTTTCTTGTAAAAAAAATGAAACCCCACCCTCAAAGACACCCCACATCCTGACCCGACAATATTGTGAGGGGTGTTCAAATAAGGATACGCAGTGATCCTTATAATTTTTTTTAAAAATGAAACCCCAATCTAAGGTCCAATTAGATTTAGGTCTCAAATTATTAAATACGAAGATTTTTAAAAAAATTTTATATTATAACGAGCTAATCAGTCATAACTTATTTTTTCTCATATATATTGTTGACATTTCCATGTTATTTCCAGTCTAATCTTGATTAAATTCTAATAATTTTTTTAATCATACCTAAGATACTAAAAAGTACAGCCGACCCGACAGTATTGTTAAGGGGTGTTCTATAAAGATACACAATGATCCTCTAAAAGTTTCAATTAGATTTAGGTCTCAAATTATTAAATATGAAGATTTTTTGAAAATTTTTATACTATAACGAGCTAATCAGTCATAACTCATTTTTTCTCATATATATTCTTGCCCTTTCCAATTTGCATGTTTTTCCCAGTTTAATCTTTATTAAATTCTAATAATTTTTATAATCATAAGTAAGATACTGAAAAGTACAGGTATATACATGAAACCTAACAAATATTACAATAAATTAATTTACCTAATATATACACCCAATCAGCATGAACTCGACCCTTACACCTAATTGTAGTGAGATCACTAAGATGTATGATATGAAATTAGTTTTATTCCCAATTGAATTAATTAAACGATTGATGCACTATAAAATAGCATAGTCAAACACTTTGCTCTTAGCTCGTGAGATGTAATAAAAGACATGCGTGGTAGAAAAAGTAGGTTGACCTTTCCATTTTGGCCTCTTCTATTATCTAAGGAAGCATTTTCTGGAAAATTTATTTAAAGTATGATAGTGATTGATGCTTAATTTTGATGAAAAGCTGTGATGCATTCGAGAAACAATCACGAGTGTTGAACTTGTAGTTGTTGTTTTTCATTATTTTGTTGATATAATTCTTTTCATCACATGAAAGTCAATTACCTTTCCAACTCAATTGGATTTTTAAATCACTACTGATTGTGGCTCTATATTCATTTTCTTTATGTTATACTTAGTTAGTATTAGCTAGTATTGAGGATGAAATATTTATTAATTGCTATACGATGTAACTCCAAGTATAATCATACTTTATCTGTCTCATACTACACGTACTTTTCTTTCTTGGTAATAAATTAAGAATTGAGTAAATAGTGTAACTAAATTAGTGTTTTGTGTAATAAGAAATAATTAATTAATTCTTATCTTAATTAAATATCATAATTTTTACTTGAAATATAAATGGTGAAAATAGTTTGAGACTTGCTGAAAAAGAAAAGAACAAGTACCATGTAGTAGTACAGTTCAAACAACCCTCATGGCTGATTTCATAAATCTCGTAAAGGTGAAAGGGTAATTGTATCTAATTAGTTACTCCCTCCGTTACACCATAAACGAGGCACTTTATTTTGCACTCGTTTTGAAAAAATAAAATAAAATAGTTAAAATGAAGAGAATGTAAAGTAGGAGAGAGAATATTATATGTAAGACTATTCTCTATATTATTCTTTCACTTACTTTACATGTTCTCTACTTTAACTATTTTATATCAATTTTTAAAACGAGTGCATAAAAGAAATGTCTCGTTTATGGTGGGATGGAGGGAGTACTAAATAAGTAGTATTAACGTACTTAATTTGTATTCCCAGTTTTTATTTGATGTAATGTTCAACGAGGGGAGTAACAAAGATTGTTTACATATGGACTCTATCGGCAAGGCTTTCCAACTCCAGAAATATACATTGATAATCCGAAAACTCCTGATTGACAAAAGTTCCAATATTTTTATGGTTACTTGCATGCCACTGAATTGACAGTGAGAGAATCCTTGAGACATTTCTACAAGGCTAGCCGAGTGCATTAAACCTAAAATCTTCTAGAATATTTTAGGGCGTCGTACCCAAGGCTGTCAACAACTGCTCTATATGCACGAGACATGACACGACTTCACTAGAATTCTTTATAACATAAACAACATGAACTAGACATAGAAATATAGCGTGGAACTAGTAGAAAGACTATATCATCGGCCATACAGGCTCTCATCTAACCATCGTGCCAGAAGTAGTCTCCGACAACATAGGAATGCGCTTCTTGGTACCCCTAGATCCAACAATGAGTAAATGACATAAACGTCCTTAACCACATCAAGACCTTGAACGACATGTTGCATGGAAGGGCACCGGTGTTATGCTTCACGGAGAACGACCATCACCATGAAATGGGTCACAATTTGGATGAAGACATTTATCCTAGAGGTTTGACGTTTGTCAAGTCCAGTTTGTCTCTAAAGTTAGCCCGAAAGAGCTCGTTTTACGCATAAACAAAAGTGGGGCGTAAAAATATGGAACGAGAATTCAACATTCTCAAAACACAATTTAAGATCATCAAAGTTATGGGGCATTGTTCACCATGTATGCGTTCATTATATTTTGCACAACATGATTATCAAGGACGAAAAAAAAATGAAACACCTTATTGGATAGACGAATACATAATCAATGCCTCAAAACTTCTCGATCGCAAGCGATCCCTAGATTAAAGGCCGCCAGATACATTTCGAGAATACCAAAATCGCCTTAAGTCAGTGAGCAAATTGCAATGCTCTTGTCCAACTCTAAAATGATTTAGTTAAAGAAATTTGATGCTATTTGACCTCATGATTAACATTTATTTTTATCACTTACGTAAAAAATCAATTGGGTAATTTGTTATTTTAATATTGCGAATTTTTATTTCAATTATTTAAAATTATTAATTTGAACAAAATTTGCATCAATTATTCATATATGAATTTAATTATGATATAGCCAAGTGTAAATTAAGAAAGAATTTTAAAACTAAGAATTAATATCCATAAATAATGGAAGAGATGTGATGGAATGGTAATTGGAATACTTTAATAAGAGCATCCACAATGGTTTTCGCCCAGCCATAGTTCAGCCATAGCTCAGCCACAAACTCCTCCAACCATATCATCAGCACTAAAAATCCTCCGGCCATATCATCAGGACAAACAAATAGTCCATCAGTAGCCTAGCAATAGCCTAGCCACATCACTCAAAATTATATAAAACAAATAATTGACAATCACACAAAATACGAAATTAAATTTACGACACAGATACGGGAAAATCCAATAATTTTATTTAAATTAAAAAAAGTACATTTAAAAAAATTACATAATTAAAAAAAAAACTAACGTCGTGCATTCTTCCGCGCCCACAACTCTTCAATTAAATCTTAGCCCTATATTATCAAAGTAACCGATTGGGTTCATTTGGCGGATGTTAGATCAATACTTAGTCCTATATAAAAGCAATAAAATAAAACAAGACTGACTTGTTATAATGTTGATCATCGGACATACCCAATTCATTCCCCATTTATGCTCCAACACTTTCCATCAGACACATGTTGATGAGGGTCTAAGTCTAACTGTATATATGAAGAAAATTGTATTTCCTCTAGTTCTGTTGTTTATGATATATGTAGTGTGTGAACTTGTTATTGGAGTATCTTGAAGGGAACTTGTTATCTAATGAAACCTGTTTGTTTGAAGGCTACACCTAAACACATGTGATTAACTACATTTGGAAGCTTGTTGGGCAATTTATATTACCTGGATAAATTCCTCTTTTTGTGCTATGTATTTTTGTCCATAGAATATTAGTTTGTTTTCACTTTTGCACTAATATAATTATAGTGAAAGAGGAGTCATC
Organism: Salvia splendens; assembly: GCF_004379255.2. Lineage (NCBI taxonomy): Eukaryota > Viridiplantae > Streptophyta > Magnoliopsida > Lamiales > Lamiaceae > Salvia > Salvia splendens. The sequence goes on along the minus strand of NC_056047.1, from coordinate 20,665,908 downwards.
AATTGCTAACTCACCCTCTAGTTGCTAACTACAACTAATTTAAGACCATAGGATTTTAAAATCTAGTGGTCTAAAATTTGTCACGTATAATTTTTATTTTTATTAATTAAATCGAAAAAGATAAAAAAAACTACCAAATTAGGGTTTTGGATGAAAATGTCAATATAGTATTTTGAAAATATCAACATAATGCTTTGAGAATGTCAACACATTGCTTTAAGAATGACATTCTACATGTATTATATTGAAATATTTTATATATTATGTCGACATTTGTTGTTGTACGAAAAAATTAAAAATTTTCATTTTTTTTTTCAAATTTTGACATCGGAACATATGCAAGTGAGATTTCGTTAGAATCCTTATGAAATTATCTTTAATTTGATATATGTAGTGTGAAAAAAATAATTTAAATCGAGAAAGTTATATGCGTTTTAAAGTTATATGATATTTTAAAAAGTTAGTTACAACTAATTTGTTGTAAATTGACATTAATACCCTTATTGACGTTTTTTGTTGATTGTATTAACATTTCGGGGCTGATGATCTAGACCCTTGATTTGAATATCTAAGAGCTATTATTTAATTATAGTTAGCAATTAGGTATTGAGTTAGCAATATAACACTCTCTTATAATGAAATATATATTTTTCACACGCATCAAAAATAAATTACATGAAAAATTTGTCATATATCCTTATTTATCTTCTTTGTTAAAAATTGTTAATTTCATAAAACATTTAATAGTGTATAACACGTAACTGGACCATTAAATAAACAAAAATAAAGACATTTTTGTTTGATATTGTTAAATACTACTCCCTCCGTCCCAACTAAGTTGAGTCGTATTCCCCTTTGAGATACTACAATTAAGTTGAGTCATTTTTTTAACAAAAAAACAAGCATTCAATTACTCTTACTTTATTCCATCATCTAATTTATTCTCTCTTTATCTTTCCTACTTTATTCCTTTGTCCTACTTTTCAACACAATTTCTTAATCTTTGTGCCTAAAAATGTTGTCTCAACTTAATTGGGACGAAGAGAGTATCAATTTTTACAATATTTCTATATTAATACCGAAATTCTGTAAAAAAAAAAGACACATTAAGTACTCCATTAATAACACAGCACTTAAATTTTATCAACAAAAATATAATAGAAGATCTATCAAAATCTTAAAGTCAAATGTATTTATTGAAGCAGAACCTTCACATAACGCGACTTTCAAATTTATGGATAGAATTGCATGGAACAGTACGAAATTGGCACCGGAGAGGAATATGAGTCCGACCCCGTGAAAATCGTTGATTTTTGTTCTCATTTCATTTTATGATTGCACTTTCTCCCAAGTTCTTGCGAACAGGAAAATTAAACACAAACTCAAAATAATTATTAAAAAAATTATCAAAATCAAAATTGAAATTCAACCCTTCATCTCTATTTCTCTCAATTTAGCTCTGTTTCTCTCTCTGTCCTTTTCCTTCATTTCCAGTAATGGCAGAACCCTAGTATTCAGCCGCCGCCGCCGCCGCCGCCGTTTCTGTTCCAGCGAAGAAGATTCGTGCTAGCACTTCTCAATTATATCCTAGCTCTGTTTCTGTTATGTGTAAAATTCGCTGACGCAACGCCTGTAAGTGCTTCCGAGCTCAATTTTGATTAATATAGCATGATCGTGATTGAATTGTATGATTATTCGTTTAATAAGAGTTTGTTGCTGGATTTTGGGGATTCGGTGCTTAATTTTTCCGATAGTGTAGAGGAAATTTTTGATTGGATTAAGAGCTTGGTGTTGTGCGAGTTATTGAATTTTATACTGTAACAACGGTTAGGCAGCTTAGTGGTGGATTTATGTGGTTTATTCTGATAGATCACATGAGTTTATTTCTGTTTTCCTTTTATAGTGTTGAGAGTCGATTGTTAAAGAGCTCTAGCTAGTATTTGTTGAAGGGCAGTAATAGATTGCTGTGGATTCTGTTTTCCAGGTTGCTGTAGTCAAGTTTGTTGAGGAAATATTCTGTGGTTCTGATCTCTTGTAGAAGTGGGAGATTGAGCCTGGCTACAGATTTTATAGCGTGCTATAATTAGCAATGGCCGATGACGGCCTACGTCTTGGTGGGATTCCTTCAGGACTAGCTGTTGTATTGAACTGTGAGGATAAGAAGGAGGGTTCAGGGAAATCTCATCTAGTTTCATACTGTGAGGGCTTTGGAGACCAATCTGTGGAGCGGACACTTGAACATATTTTTGGTCTCCCTTACCGGACGGTTAATCAGTTGAATTTCCCAGTTGATACTAGTGCAGTTCGTTCAATAATAAAGAACGAGTTTTATGAGCACCATCCTGAATTAAGAAGTGTTGTTTCTAGAAATGATGATGGGGTATCTACAAATTATGAAGATTCACAACTCCAGATTGTTGAGCTTGATAAGTGTAGCATCTGTGGTGACATTCGGATAGTAAAAAAGCCTTCGCTTGTGGAGAGTCATGCTTTATTTAGTAGCGCAAGGGCCAATGCATGTGTTTGGAAAGGAAAATGGATGTATGAAGTTACTCTTGAAACTTCTGGTGTACAGCAGATTGGTTGGGCTACTGTTGTTTGCCCCTTCACTGATCATAAGGGTGTGGGGGATGCAGATGATTCCTATGCATATGATGGAAAAAGGGTCAGGAAATGGAATAAGGAAGCTGAGACTTATGGTCAATCATGGGTTGTTGGTGATGTGATTGGATGCTGTATAGATCTGGATACTGATGAGATTTCATTTTACAGGAACGGCATCTCACTTGGGGTAGCATTTTGTGGAATTCGAAAGATGGTGCCTGGATTGGGTTACCACCCTGCCATTTCTCTATCTCAAGGTGAACGCTGTGAGTTAAATTTTGGGGGAGTTCCTTTCAAGTATCCAGTCAAAGATTTTCTTCCAATTCAAGCTCCTCCATCTTTAGAAGCACTTGCAAGTAATCTTTTGGGCTGCTTTTCACGGCTGTTGCAATTACAGTGTGCGGAGAAGGCAGAAAACAAAACTGTTGCAAAGCTGGGCAGACTAAAGCGGTTTGCTCCATTTGAAGAATTGTGGCGGCCTGTCTCTGAGGGTATTTGCGAAGAGCTACTCTCTGTTTTAAATTATGAAAGTGGCAGTGGAGAGTATATTGGACGTGGCCCTTTCTTTTCGTTTTTGATGGAAGTCTTTAGGGTACATCCACCGCATGACTATTCAACTCTGGATAGAGTACTTGATTCAATTCTTGGATTCGATGTGTCAAAAGTTCTATTTGAGCATGTATTTGAGGCACTTTCATCAGGATGTAAAACAGCACCCTTGGTTCTTACGGAATGCCCTTATTCTGGGTCATACAGTTATCTTGCTATGGCATGCCACTTACTGAGGAGAGAAGATCTAATGACTCTCTGGTGGATGTCTTCAGATTTTGAGTTCTTATTTGAGGGGTTACTTTCAAGGAAAGGCCCAAACAAACAGGATCTTCAATATCTCATACCTTCTGTCTGGTGGCCTGGCTCATGTGAGGATTTGTCTAATGAGAATAGCATGGCGCTGACGACTACGGCTTTATCTGAAGCAGCAAATATGGTATGCTTTTTTGCATATTTGGAATTCCTTTATTTGCTTTGATACTGTAGTTGTTTTAGATTTTTGGAGTGGGAGCCTTTTGTCATCTGTGACTACCACTTTTATATATGTGAAAAAGTTCTGCAGGAAAGAGGGGGCCTTTATACCTATCCTCCAGGAGACCATGAATTATGTGATGTAATTTCATCATTAATCCCTTTCCAAACTCTCTATGGCTCTCAATTTTACGAGATTTACTGTTCTAAGCTGAACTTACAATGATGGTTGTGAAGTGTTTCTTCTTGATTTAACTTACATAAGATGGATCTATCATAATTTTTCTGATTACTATTTTATTATTTTGACGTGGCTAATGATACTTCAGATTGAGGAGAAGCAAAGGGATCTCTGTCGTTTGGTTATGCAATTCATACCACCTGTAGCACCCCTGCAGTTGCCTGGCTCAGTGTTCAGGACATTCTTACAGAATATTTTACTGAAAAACAGGGGTGCAGAGCAAAACATGCCACCTGCCGGAGTTTCAAACAATTCAGTCCTTGTTTCTTTGTTTACTATCATCCTCCATTTTCTGTCTGAAGGTTTTGCTGAAAGGGACATCTATGGCTGGATTAAGGGATCTGGGGCTGATTCTGGAGCTCATGTGGGTTTCCTTCACAGGGGTGGCCAGCAAACTTTTCCTGCTGGCCTGTTTTTGAAGAACGACCCTCATCGGGTTGATATACCAAGGCTTGGAGGATCTTATGATCATTTGTCCAAGTGTAATTCTGTAAATTGTGATGAGGAAGAGGAAACTATTCGGTGGGAAGAAGGGTGCATGGATGATGGTGAAACTAGAGTAACACATTTGAGTGGACAGAAGCCATGTTGTTGTTCTAGTTATGATGCTGAATTATCAAACTTTTCTAAATATCCTGTAAGATATTTGGCAAAAGGTTCTCGCGGAAGTGGCTGCTCTATTCCAGACAGATCTGCTCATGTTACAGCTGAATGTAGTGCAAGCAATCTTAGTGATGAGATGGCTGACAAACCCAGCACCAGTGATCACTCTGATCCCGAGCTTGCTTTTCGACCAATGCAACACTTGAGGATATTACCAAGCACGAGCGCAATGTCTTCAGCTTCATTGAAAGAGGAGGAGCTTTTAGATGCTATGCTTTTGCTGTATCACATGGGTCTTGCACCACATTTTAAGCAGGTTAGCAATGTTTCTCCCCTACTATATGTCATTACAATGTTTTTGATCAACTTCCTTAGTGAAGGTAACAAACCTAATTGATTAAATCTCTGCTTGTGGTTGTGGTTTTAAATGTCTACTATCTGTCATTTTTCCCACCCTAAGGAATTAAAGCTGCTAGGAGTTTAGATTGCATAAATATATAGTCTGTTACACCTTCCAAAAAGACTAACATGACATTTCTCTCAATTTATTGTATATCAGGTATCATCTTTCATGTCTCGTCAAGCACAATCCATTTCACTTTTGGAGGAGTCAGATAGACAACTTAGAGATAGCATTTATGGGGATCAAGTGAAGCGCTTGAAGGAAGCTCGTAATGTTTATCGAGAAGAGGTTATGGATTGTGTCAGACATTGTGCCTGGTACTATTTCGTTCATGACTGTTAATAAATATCAGTGTTATTAAAAAGCGGAGATGGCGGCGCCGTGGCGGATGGCGGTGGCAGTTTCTAGGCTCAACGCCACCGCCACCATGTGATATGGCAGTTTACTCCCTTTTTTGAATGGCGGCCGCCATTCGCGAAGCGCCTTGGCAGGATATGGCTTTCATGGCGGTCGAGATGCCTTTTTGCCTTGTAAAACGACCCCACTTACCCCACTACCCGGCCCACGTGACATGTAACCTAGCCCATTGGCCATTATAAATGGTCTATTTATAGGGTTTATGGGAGTTTCTGGCTTCAAAACCATAACCGCTGCTGTCAATCCAAGTTATCGTCTCTCCAGTCTCCACACGCACAAGGCTCAAGATTCTAGATTTTCATTCACGATTCAAGATAACTGAAAATTTTTATGTACTACTACTTGGACCATCCACAATAGCATCAGACTAGCATAGTCTAGCCAAAAACTCTTCCTGCCACATCATCATGCCCTTCCTACAGCCTAGCCACTGTCCTAGCCAAGTAACAGCCTAGCAATAAGCTAACAATAGCCTAGCCAATGCCCTAGCCCAACAAATAAATTGACAAATACGATTTAATTCATTTTAATTATTGGAGTTTATCAAATATTAAAAAAATGAAGTGGAATGAGTTGTAAATATAGAGTATAAATAAAAAAATAAAAATAAATAAATAAATCGGGTAGCCTATTGCTCGCCGCAAAATAGGCGGCCAGCGATCGGCTAGCCGGTTAGTCCATGCCCAACCTCTCGTCCGCTCCGCGCTCGTCCTTATCGTTAGCCGATTGCAATAGTGGACTAGACGCCCGCCCTAGCCGCTAGCCTGTGGCTAGGGCGGGCACTAATCCACTATTGTGGATGCTCAGTTTGTATTAATTCCACTATTTAATTCTCTCTCTTTTCTTATAACTGTTCTACTCGATGCATGGATTAATTCCACTGTATAATTCTCTCTCTTTTCCTATAACTATTCTAGTCGATGAAAGCGTCTCCATAATTATTGTCTTCCACCATTTAATTTTCTAATTTTCCTATAACTATTCTGATTTTTTTGCATCTTATGTTATGTATTATATTTTATTTATTTGTTAATTTATCGACCGCCATTTACGCCATAATACCGCCATGCCGACCGCCATATCCCTATGGCGGTTTTTTGACAGACCGCCATAAGCCGCCATACGCTATTAATAACACTGATAAATATAATATCATATTAGTCTTTTTGCTTTGTTTTTCTTTGCTTGTATGCCTCTTTTCTAATGTTGTTCATGCTCTTAAAGTCGTGAGTAGCTAAGGATTTTGTTACCTTTTCAGAATAATTCAGTGGCTGAAGGCCAAGCTCCAGTTTAATTTTCCTTACATCATCAATAATATGTTACTCTTCTGGATGCAAGTAGTATGCTATGTAATCTCGATGCTCTATTATTACCTGTGTAGTATCTTATTCCATATGTTAAACTTGTCCGCATGTAATTGTTTCAACATTTCCATTAATGAGTCAGTGAGGCACTTGTTGGGATATGGAATATTTCTTAGTAGTTGTATTTCTTTTTATATGCCCTGGTGTACTCAGTTTTCAAGTCGTACTCAACATGAAAATCTGATCTTATTTAACAGGTATCGCCTTTCTCTCTTCTCTCGTTGGAAACAGAGGGGAATGTACGCAACATGCATGTGGATTGTGCAATTGCTTCTTGTTCTTAGCAAAGTGGACCCTATCTTCATCTACATTCCTGAATTTTATCTTGAAACCCTGGTACTGCTCCCATCTTTCTACATGTGTAATGGAACATCTATTCTTTTTCATTTACCCGACCAGTCTAAAAGCTTCTATTATGAGTAGATGTTATCATATATCCATATTAGGAGCTTTGACAAACTTTCTTAAAATAAGTATTGAAAGACAGATTTTTTGGATATGTTTTACCTCTAGATGTGGTTCATATAACATTGTTTCCCACAAAAACTCATTTGTTTTGTTTTATTAATGTTATTTTGTTGTCCCTTGCAGGTTGATTGCTTTCATGTGCTGCGGAAGAGCGATCCTCCTTTCGTCCCAGCTACAATTTTTATCAAGCAAGGGCTTGCATCTTTTGTATGGCATCAACTCCTATACACTTTTTTGTTTGATTATTTATGTTGTTTTGGTATTCAGTTTGACCTCATAAACTGGAATTCAAATTTATATCAATCACTGCAGTAACTGATGATATGATATCATATTTTTTTCCTTGGACTTATGTCCATAATTTTTGTAATTTATTCATTACTACTTTCTTTCCTTTTCTTATTTTGAAGAGTTGTTGAAGGGTTGGGCAGATGTTTTTGTGAACCTAATACCTTAAATAGTTTTTCCACTTCTATAGAATATGGGTGTATTATGGTTGGTTAATCATGGCTATTTTGTGGAGAATAATGAAGTTCGTTTTTATTAGGTCACTTTTGTTGTTACTCACTTCAATGATCCTAGAATATCTAGTGCGGAGCTAAGGGATCTTCTTCTCCAGTCTATATCAGTGTTGGTGCAGGAGAGAGAGTTTTTGGCTGCTTTTGAATGCAATGAAGCTGCTAGACAGAGGATGCCAAAAGCTTTGTTGTCCGCATTTGATAATAGATCCTGGATTCCAGTAACCAATATACTTCTTAGATTGTGCAAGGGTTCTGGTTTTGGAATTTCAAATCGTGGAGAGTCATCATCCTCATCTTTACTATTTCAGGTGACTAGTATTTCTTGTTGTCTTGCTACCAAATTCAATGCTGCCTGTTGCTTAACCTTTTGTATTTAATGGTATTTTTTCTTTTTAAAGCAATTGCTGCGGGACGCTTGCATCAGTGAAGACGAATTATTCTCAGCTTTTCTCAATCGTTTGTTTAATACTTTAAGCTGGGCCATGACTGAATTCTCTGTCTCGATACGGGAAATGCAAGAAAATTATAAGGTATGTTATGTTTTTGTAAGGAAACATCATACACATCTTTCTTTTTTATTTGTGTTTATTGAAATTAATTTTTGCATTATATTCAGCTGATGGAGATCCAGCAAAGGAAATGCAGCGTAATATTTGACCTTTCCTGCAACCTTGCAAGGGTATTGGAATTTTGCACTCGAGAAATTCCTCAAGCTTTTGTGTCTGGAATGGATACAAATTTGAGAAGGCTGTCTGAATTGATCGTCTTCATTCTGACCCACTTGATCGGAGCAATCGATCCAGAAGTTCTTGACCAGTAAGTAGGGGTTGATTCAATATCTTCTCTTTATTCTTGCTAGCCCGAGTGATATTTTATGATGAAAAGTATAAGAATTAGGCAGGTTTCAGAAATTGATACCATGAATAACATATTGTTCAATCGATCCTGTCGTGTTATGTTCTGCAGATCACTCAGACGACCGGGGCAGTCCTCTGAGAAGCTTAATAGTGGCATGATTCTAGCACCACTAGCTGGCATCATTCTAAATTTGTTGGATGTAAGTAGAGAGACTGACAACAATGATATAGTCGCAATCTTTGCTAGCATGGACTGCACAGATACCATCCTCTACGGATTCCAGTACCTCCTCGAGTACAAATGGGTTTGTTATCTGTACTCTCTGCTTGTTCATTTCTCAGTGTGACGGTAGTACTTATTGATTTCTGACGGTGCTTCTTTCTACAAATATACTAGTTTGGCTCGATCAAGGGGGACAATTACAACGAACAACTGACAAAGCTAGAAAAATTCTCGAGCCTCTTAATCTGTCAGACTGAGCTGCAAGCCCTCGAGAAGAGCGTGCGGGGAGCAGAGCAAGAAACCGATGACTGCACAATCTGCTGCATATGCTACACGAATCAAGCAGATGCTCGATTTTCGCCTTGCTCCCATGTTTCTTGTTATAGCTGCATATCCAGGCACCTTCTCAACTGCCAGAGATGCTTCTTCTGCAACGCAGCTGTCGTGGAAGTCACCAAGCAAGACGGCAACGATGATGACCTTAAAGATAAGTCTGGAGTAAATTGAATTGGATGAGGAAGAAACAGGAAAGGGGAGAAAATTTCATTATATTTATTAGGTTTTGTATTTTATTAGGTGCTACTATATATTATATTATAGTGTACATATTATGGGTTTGCAAATGTGCAATAAAACGTTCATGGGATTTGAAATTTTTTGTAGCCGGAATGGGGCTGGAGCCCCTCTATTTTGTAAATTTTTGAGATGGAAATAAGTAAATCTTTCTAAGTTTAGTCTCTCTTTACTTTTTTTTATCCATTAAGAGATTTAATTTTATGGAATGTTCTCTTCAGCAAAAAAAAAATTGAATCTAGCAAACCTATGCTACAAAAATGATGGAAGCAACAACATAACTTTTGAACAAAAGGTCACTAGTAATTTTGCGTGAGATACCAGATCTGTGCATTTCTATGCGAACGAAGAAAGGAGCTATCAATCGCGTTTCTCATGTTGTCGACTTACAGAGCTCTCCGAGCTAGAATCTAACCCGAAGCACTTGAAAAGCGCTTGTTTCGCCAGCCCAAAGTAGCTGCAAGGGTGATTTGGATGCCGGAAAATGCTCAGAAACATGGTGGTATCTTTTTCAGATGACTCATCCTCCTCTTCTCCGCCCGACCCTCGACTACTTTCTGTGCTGCCTCCAGCTCTCTCGTCTTCCACCTGCCACGACAACGAGTTAGATACAAACCTAAAACATTGAGATTTGATCTTTATTAATGTTACAAATTGATATCCTATGGCAATACTATGAAATGCTAAATTGTAACATCAACTTAATTGGTAAGATGTCTGAGTCACTCACCGGGAAGTAAAAAGAGAAACATTATAAATCCTCTTAAAATAGTTTTGTAAAAATAAAATGTAGGGGCACTATTTACTACCCCGTCCCACAAGAATATACACTCTTTCCTTTTTTAGTCCGTCCCACAAGAATATGCACTTTTCAAATTTGGAAACTATTTTTTCTCTCTAATGAGGTGGAACCTATTCTCTTCTAACAATACTTTAATTACTTTTTCTTTCTACTTCTCTCTTACTTTACTAATTGTGCATTAAAACTCGTGTCCAATCAAAAGTGCATTAAAACTCGTGTCCAACCAAAAGTGCATATTCTTATGGAACAGAGGGAGTACTACTATATTTTCCATCCAATATTTGATTAAAAACCATCCCTTTTCACCTTCTCATGGCATCCACAATGGGATGGATGTCCCGGCAGACATCCCGACGGACTTCCCAAAAACACATTCTGCCACGTCATAAGGACATCCCACTACATAATGACGGACATCCCGATGGACATCCAAAAAAACAATAAAAAATCAGGACGTCCGTCGTGTCAACGCAATGACGGACGTCCTGAAAAGCCGTGGAACTCCGGTGTCCGCAGCGGACGTCCGTACCCGTATGCATGCTGCCTAATAGCGGACGTCCGCCGGGACATCCGCCGTTGTGGATGCTCTCATGTCAAAGATTCAACTAGCAAAGAAAAGAGAGTAAAAAATAAAATGTAGGGACACTATTTCCCCTCAAATCAAAACGTTCTACATTCTAAGAAATAGTCATATCATAAATAAATCAATTGAAAATTCACTTTTAATCTTTAATTGGTTCAGTTAACATCAATTCGAACCCAATGCAAAGCCCAATCATCCGAAGAAGTTCAAATTCCAATTGCGAAAATCAATTGGCAATCAGACTCTAGATCGAATTGTGTAATTAATAAAGAAGAACTAAAATAACGATAAATTAGCAGGAAGATTTAAACCAACCAACCGTAATTATTCCATCGGGAGAGGCAGAGTTGTTTGTTGCAGCAGATATCGGCGATGCGGCGGCGACGGCGGCAGAGCTAGTAGTAGCCTCGTAAGTAAAGGCGGCGAAACCGAAAAAGAGGAGAAGAAGGAGAAGAATCGTAATTAGAAGTTGGATCCAAATCAGCCATGGGATTTGATAACTCTCAATCATCAAATCCTCCCAAAAATCCACCATTTTTTTCTGCTTATAATCTTCAGCTTCTATGTTCGATCAATCGAGAGAGGAAGGGAAATGAATTGATCAGAAAGAAACAGTTGGTCTGTTGAAGAAGAAGGCGAGTACCAAAAAAAAGGGCCGTTAATTTCAATACAAAATGAAAATTGCTTTTCCGCCACTATTTGTATTTTTACCTACTCTATCTAGAACACTAATCCAAGTTATTTTGAAATGGATTTATAATAAATTTTGCAATAAAAATTGATATATAGTACTCCATCATTTCTCAAAGAACATGAAAAATGATTTCGGCACGAGTTTTAATAAATAAAGGAAAAAGTAAAAGAGAGAGAGAGGGCAATGAAAATAATGTTATTGGGGAGTGAGGTCTACATTATTGTAATGGTATAAGTTGTTAATGATAACAATATAAGTTGTAAATAAAATATTATATAGGGTTAATACGTTGTTTGACTTTTTCAAAATTAGAAGGTTCATATTTTCAGGGACTGACGAAAAAAAATAGTTCATACTCTTTAGGTACCGAGGGAAGGGAGTAGTAATTTTTTTTTTTAAGATGGTAGAGACGTTTTTAATTGTTTACAAAAATACTCAAATGAATAACTTAAAGTTAAATCCCCTACCGACTTGGGGCTTTAATGTATTAATTTATCGATTTCATATTGATGAATGGATATATCATTTCCCTTCTTTTTTTTTTTAGATCAAATTGATCAAAACCAATGAATGAAACTATTTTGGGATTGAGTTAGTACAGATGTAATCATACATAGTAATAGTGCACGTTTATTGGACCAATTACTTCATTCGTTCTGTTATAGTATAGTTAGATTTATTTTCGGCACAAAGATTAAGAAATAGATATACAGTACTCCCTCCGTTCCATCTCTTGTGATGGATTTCTTTTCGGCACGAGAATTAAGAAAATGATATGTATTGAGTTAGAGTGGAGAGATGAAAAAGTAAGAGAGATAAAGAAAGAATAAAATAAGAAAGAGAGAATAAAGTAAGAGATGATTGAAGTTTTGTTTTTAGATGGAGTATATTAAATAAATAAATACTCCTAATATGCACTTTTAATTGGATACATGTTTTAATATACAATCAATAAAGTAAGAGAGATATAATAAAAATAAGTAATTAAAGTATTATTGGTGGAGAATGGATCTCTCCATATTATAGAGAAAATAGTTTGTAAATATTAGAAAGCGCATGTTCTTGTGGGACGGACTAAAAAAGAAATAGTGTACTTTTGTGGGATGGAAGGAACAATAAAGTAGAAAAAGGAAAAAGTAGAGAGAATAAAGTAAGAATTAAAAAAATGTGTTACTTTTTGGCTTAACTACCATAGAACGTCCTAAAATGGAGAAATAGCTCAACTAATATGGAACGGATGGAGTACTGTTGAACTTTTATCCCTCACGAGAATGTATTTTTTAAGGCCGATAAATTGTGCGAATTGTGTTGTTATCAAGTCAGCTTATAACAAGCAACCCTATTAAGAATACCCCAAATCCGAAAATGAACTCGACCTGCTACATTCAAATACGAACACAACTCACACATGACACAAACCACTAGTGATAGCCGACACGATCCGATTCATGTTGACATGACGTGATGACAACAAAACGACAAGATCTCTAGCACGATAATGGCACGAACCTGACACAATAACCTAATTTTCACTCTAATAAAATATTAAAAGAAAAAAATACGGAATTAATAATAGAGTTTGACTATCTATATCCTACAAAATTTAATTAAAACCAATCAGATTCTAATATGTGAAAAGAACTTTTATGTAATTACCCAATATCACTGGATTTAATGAAAAAATATTTATACTGTAAAAAGAAAATTTTAATTATGACTTATAGGGATATGCAATAAGAAGGCAAAATGGGCTAAATACAATAAAATTTTTCTTATAAAAATAGATACTTTTGAAACGACACGAGTTTAATATAAATTATTATTATTTTTAAATTTTCATTTTCAGGTCAAAATGTACAATATTCAAAGAACTCGGCGTAAAGATATTTAAGTAATTGAATGAAAATACTAATTAATTAAGTATATTTAAAAGTAATTAAATTTATAATTCATAATTTCATTACTCCTCCATTTAACAATGAAATAGTTGATTTTGAATAACTATTATCATTTTAGTTTATTTTTTATTATAAATATATTGATATAATCATATTTAATTAATTGGATGATAATATTAAGAATTGAAATAATAATGTTTAATGGGTTGGATGATAGTCCTAAATATTTAAATATATTATGTGACGTTCTTTAGTGACTAAAATTTTATATATCCATTTATTTATTAATATTTATTGTGTAGTACTAGCATTTAAATGTTGAAGAAATAGAAGAAATTTAATATTCTTTAAATACATACCCCAATATTTTTAAAAATGTATGATGAAAAATGTGATGAATCCATTTTTCAGTTATGACCTTGCTATAGTTATGTAGCTTTAAGATACAATGAATTATCCTTTCCTAAATATGTAGTTATTAATTTAAGAAACTTGATTTTTATAAAAAGGTGAATATGTGATATAAAACTAGTTAAGTGATGGGGTACGTACTAAACAAGCCCAATAGCAGTGACAGCTCGGCCAGCCCAAAGCCCAAGAGTTCAGTTCGGCATTACCAAAGAGTTCGGCCTCAGCCTACAGCTCGGTAAAAGCCAACCAATCAAGCTCTGCTCTCAGGTCGGCATCAAGCTCTACTCTCAGATCGGCAACCAAAGCAGTTCGGTCTCGGTATTCGGCCGAACAAGGAGTTAGTGGACCCATACAGGATGTCCAACACACCCACTACCACGTGATGTCAGTTCAGGCCACGATCGTAGGCCATGACCTACGCTTCGCCCACGATCTTAGGCCATAACCTACACGACATCCACGACTTAGGGTGGTGATGCAAGCCATGATCTGAGTTCATTATATAAATAGAACTTAGATCTGATAGAAGAGGTTAGAATCTCTCTAGAGAAACAATCATATAGCAAGTCTGTGTTGTAAGCTGTATTTGGCAGATCAAGCAATACAATCTTGCCCTCCCTTTTTCCCGTGGACGTAGATTTACTTCAGTAAATCGAACCACGTAAATTCTTTGTGTCTGTATTTTCATTCTCTACCAGCCTTTGCTAACATCAAAAATTCGCGGAATCATCACTGGCGCCGTCTGTGGGAAACGAAGAACAAAATTTGTGATAAAGCGAATTTTTGATCCATTTTTTCCACCCAAAAAATGCATACCAGATCGCAGAATACCCGCATTCCTGCCCGTGAGAACCCGGAGGAAGCCAATCCATCCCATAGGTCTGGAAAACAGCCTAGGGATAAATCCACCTCCAGTTCTCATGGCGAAGGAACAGGCCGCTCCAAAAATCGTCCCACTGAGTCTTCCCAGCAGCCTGATCTGAATGAGGCTGTCAAGCTGTTCTTGGCTGAGAAGCAGGATGAGTTTTTAGCCTTCCTGCAAAAGAGCCAAGAGCCGAAGACGAAAACGGAGGATTCTCCTTCCTCATCCAGACATGAAAGTCACTACCGCAGTAGTGCCGTGTCTTCCAGGAAGAAGAATCCTCAACCCCGACATATTCCTGATCTTCCTCGGTACCGGAATCACAGGAGAACTCAATCTCCTCCATACCGACGAGATATCGGATTCGCCGTGTACGGAGCACTGAAGACTCCGTTCTCGGACGACATCACCCGAACTCCCCTACCACAGAACTACCGAACTCCGTCGATGACTTACGACGGGCTCGTGGACCCTCACGATTTCCTGGGGCGCTATCAATATAACATGGCGAACCAGGGTCTCAACGAGGTCCACATGTGCAAGCTATTTCCCGAGCTGCTCATCGGGAACGCGAGAAGGTGGTTCGATAGCCTCCCCCAGGGCAGCATCAGATCTTACCGAGATCTAATGGATGCCTTCCACAGGAGGTTCTTTCAGAAAGCGGAAGCCCGAATCACTTCGGCTCAGCTGCTTTCCATTCGTCAAGGTCGCGACGAAAAAATCAGCGACTTTATGACAAGATTCCACAAGGAATGCCTGCAAGTAGACGATCTCAACGATCTGCTTGTCATCTCGGCATTCCAAAATGGAATCCTGCCTGGAGCTCTCTACAGGAAGCTCGTTGAGTGCGGTCCGCAGACAGCTCAGGAAATGTGGGACATTGCGGACCAGTACTCCCGGGCCGATGAGGCAGACCGTCGCAAACGGTCGTTAGACAGCTCATCGTCCCGAGGAGACAGGAGGAAGCCCGATCATAGCGATCAGGGACATCCTCGCCGGACTCCTTTTGGCGATCAGGGACATCCTCGCCGAACTCCCTTTGAAAGGATTCAAAGGACTCCGGTGCAAGACAGATTGGGACCCCCGTCTCAATCCCGAGAAGCCGCCCGCTCAGTTCGTACCGCTGAACAAGCCGAGAGCGGAAATTTTCGAACTGCACTCTGACCTGTTCGAAAAGCCAAAGCGGATGACGAAATCAGCCGCGCGCCGACCCCAGGATAACTACTGCTCCTACCATCAAGACCACGGTCACGATACCGAGGAGTGCAGAAACTTGGCTGCAGGTATCGATGTTCTTGTGAGGGCAGGGACATTGAAAAAATACCAAAGCAAGCAGTCAAAGAAGAATAAGAAGCAGAGAGGGGCGAACTGCGCTCCTCAGGATCCGAAAAGGCAGCCGGATCCCGAAGACGATGACGAGCCGCAATATGATGGAGTAATCCTGACTATTGACGCTCTCCCTGCCGGGAAGACCAAGTCGTCCCTGAAGTCAGAGCGCAGGGGCTCCAATCGAGAGGAGCCAACGCATAAAAGGCTGAAGCAGGACGAAGTGATTACGTTCTCGGATGCTGATCCCGTCCCGGCCATCTCTCCTCACCAAGACGCCATTGTCATCCAAGCCGGAGTGGCAAACAAACTGATCCACAGGGTGTTTGTGGATACAGGAGCGTCAGTCAGCATTCTTTTTAAAGAGTGCTTCGACAAACTAGAAGTGGACCCAGCTCGGCTCAGCCCGGCTCCGCTTCCCCTGAAGAGCTTCGCCCAGGAGGACACCCGCCCTGAAGGTATTATCAGCCTTCCGATCACGGTGGGGAAAGCGCCTACTAGCTCCAGTACGATGATTGAGTTTTTCGTGGTGAAAGCTCGGTCCCCGTACAACGTCATCCTGGGAAGAGACTGGCTCAACACAGTTCGGGCCATTTGCTCCACTTATCACCTCACCATCAAGATCCCTACTAAAGGAGGGATAGCGGTCATCCGAGGTGACCAAAAGAGAGCAAAGGAATGTCTGCAAATTGCGCTTAGAAGTGCCGAGCAGTCAGATCGGCACCACCAAGCATAGCAATCACAGCAGCCGGAGTCAGAGGCGATGACCGAAGTCATACATGAGCCGAACTCGATGACAGTTCAGCTGTACGAAGACGACCCATCCAGAACGGTTAAGATCGGCTTCGCGGGAACGCCTCTACTTCGGGAAAAAACCATCCAGCTCCTCAAGGAGTACAAAGACGTCTTTGCATGGTCTCCGTTGGACATGACCGGAGTGCCCCCCGAGGTAATCACTCATCGTTTAAATATTGATCCTTCGGTCCGGCCGATAAAACAGAAGCAAAGACTCTTTGCGGCAGAACGAAGTCAAGTCATCCATGACGAAGTCCGTCAATTATTGAAGGCGGATGTGTTATTCGAAGTGAAGTACCCTTCGTGGGTGGCCAATCCTGTCATGATCAAGAAAAAGGAAGGAGGATGGCGGATGTGCATAGATTTCACCGATCTAAATAAGCACTGTCCCAAAGATTGCTATCCCCTTCCGAACATAGATAAAAAAGTAGAAGCTCTGATAGGCTTTGAAATTTTTTGTTTTCTTGATCTATACAAAGGATACCATCAGGTTTTAATGGATGAGATTGACGCTTCAAAAACGGCCTTCATTACTGATTTCGGCATTTTCGCTTATAAAAAGATGCCATTCGGTTTAAAGAATGCCGGAGCCACTTATCAAAGGATGGTAGACAAGCTTTTTCGGCACCTGATTGGAAAGGAAGTCGAAGTATATGTTGACGATATAGTCGTCAAGAGCAAAAGCACCTCGGAGTACGAGCACAACCTCAAGTCCACTCTCAACGTGCTCAAGAAAGCCAACCTCAAACTTAATCCCCAAAAGTGTACCTTTTTGGTAGATTCGGGAAAGTTTCTGGGTTGTTGGGTTTCAAAAGACGGACTCAAGGCAAACCCCTCAAAAGTTCAAGTCGTTCAGAACATGGCAATGCCGAAGTCCATACATGACGTGCAAAGGCTAACCGGATGTCTAGCCGCACTGAGTCGATTCCTTTCCCAAGCAGCCGAAAAGCAACTGCCGTTCTTCAAGGTGTTGAAAAAGGCACCAAAGTTCGAGTGGGGAGCCGAGCAGAAAAAGGCCTTTGACGAGCTCAAAAGTTATCTAGCCGAGCTTCCTATTCTCTCTGCTCCAGCCGAAGCCGAAGTACTATTCTTATACTTAGCGGCATCGGATCAAACCATCAGCGCGGTGCTTGTACGAGAAGAAGGCCTAAAGCAGTTTCCCATCTACTTTACAAGCCGAGCATTAAGAGGTCCAGAAACAAGGTATCAACCTCTGGAAAAAATTGCTCTGGCGTTAGTAAATGCAGCAAGGAGACTGCGGCCATACTTCTATGCTCACAAGGTATGCGTCTTAACCGATCTACCTCTTCGGCAAGTTTTGACCAAGCCAGAAGCATCAGGCAGAATCGCCAAGTGGGCTATAGAGTTGGGAGAGCACACAATTGAATATCTACCTCGGAAAGCCATCAAGGGACAAGCCTTGGCAGATTTTCTTGCAGAAGCGAAGTTCGATCAAGCAATTCCTATTATTGCCGAACAGAAGAATTCTGCCAATGCCGAACTAGCACAGCCCTTGGAATCCGAAGTAGAGCCGCCGGACTGCTGGAGCGGATTCGTAGATGGAGCTTCAAACAAGATGGGAAGTGGAGCTGGTATTTTACTTGTCGCTCCCGACGGACACGAGGTAACCTACTCACTTCGTTTCCTATTCCCCACTACTAATAATGAAGCCGAGTACGAAGCCCTCCTGGCCGGACTCCAGTTAGCGCAAAGTCTACTCGTCAAATCTCTCAAAGTCCATTGTGATTCACAAGTCATAGTAAATCACATGTTGGGTACAAGTGAAGCCCGTGACGAGAGAATGAAGAAGTATTTGGACAAAGCGCAAAGCATCAGCCGAAGTTTCTCCTATTTCCGGATAATCCGCATTCCCAGAGCGGAAAATAGCCGAGCAGATACCTTAAGTAAGTTGGCCTCAGATCCGAGCTCAAAGGCGGAAGAATTAATGCATCGAAGCATTGATGAAGCCGAGGTACATTCTGTATCCAGCTCGCCGAACTGGATGACGCCGATCTTGCAGTATCTGGATCAAGGACAATTGCCCGAGGATAAGAGAGAAGCTCGGAAGATCACGTGCCGAGCTCTTCGGTACGAACTTCATGAAGGAGTCCTCTTTAGAAAGTCTTACCTCCAGCCGTTATTGCGGTGCGTAGGACCAGAAGAGACGGACTACATCCTCAGAGAAGTTCATGAAGGATCGTGCGGTAGCCACATCGGAGCCAGAGCTTTAGCTAAAAAAGTTCTGAGATGGGGATATTATTGGCCAACCATGGTACAAGAGGCAGTGCAGCTCGTCAAGAAGTGTACGAAGTGCCAAATTCATGCAAATGTCCCAAGGATGCCGCAGACCGATCTATACACTATGCAAAGCCCTTGGCCTTTCATGCAATGGGGCATAGACATAGTGGGACCACTTCCTCAAGCTCCTCGGCAAATGAAATTCCTTATCGTTGCCGTGGACTACTTCACGAAGTGGGTGGAGGCTGAACCTTTAGCTACGATAACGAGCTCAAAGGCATTGGACTTCGTCTGGAAGAACATAGTGTGCCGATTTGGCATACCCCACATCCTCATTTCGGATAATGGGACTCAGTTCACCGACAAGACATTCAAGAATTGGTGCCAAGAGCTGAACATTCAACAGCGGTTCACTTCGGTCTCCCATCCCCAAGCAAACGGACAAACGGAAGTAACGAACCGGATTCTGGTGAAAGGGTTGAAAGCTCGGTTAGAACAAGCCAAAGGACAATGGGTAGAAAATCTCCCTCAAGTCCTATGGTCCTACCGAACTACACCCAAAACCTCCAACGGTGAAACTCCGTATAGTCTGGTGTACGGCACTGAAGCCGTAATTCCGGTGGAGATCGGCGTACCCAGTCCCCGAACTCTAAATTTCTCCTCAGAAATGAATGACGACGGACTGAGAGCAGAACTAGATCTCGCCGAAGAAAGAAGAGAATTGGCGTGCATAAAAGCAGCCAAGTATAAGGAGCAAGTAGCCCGGTATTATAACCAAAGGGTGAAAAAGCTTCAATTTCAAGTGGGAGATCTCGTCTTGAGAAACAACGAAGTAAGCCGAGCAGAAAAGCTGGGCAAACTCGAACCCACATGGGAGGGTCCATATCGGGTGTCAGAAGTCCTCGGCAAAGGGTCTTATAAATTGACTCACATGTCAGGAGAACAAGTACCCCGAACATGGCACGTCTCCAACCTCAAGAAGTTCCACTTGTAAGAGACAAGTCCGGTCAGTCCGTCTCGTGTCTAGTTCGGTCATAGGGGTATGTGTTTTTATTTGTTTGTTTTTTACTTGTACCTTTTACTTGTCGTTTTAAAAAAAAAGGTTTAAAGTTTTTTTTCTTCGTCTTTTTCATTTTTTCCCTGTGTGTTTTGTCTCTATGTGCTTGTCGTCTCTTACAAATGGTACCAAGGTATATCGTTCTTTAAAGACTGATCCCCTTTTTAGATCGATTATTAAAGACTATTGTGAGTCCAAGCTTCCAAGGAGGATATAAGACCACAATTCAGCTTAACAAGCAGTCCGTCTGAAACGAACTGCAATAAGCCAACGATTGTGAGTCCAAGCTTCCAAGGAGGATACAAGACCGCAATTCAGCTTAACAAGCACTTCGTCTGAAACGAACTGCAATAAGGGAAAGTCCGATCCACGCGATAAACCTCGCCGAATTAGGACGACCAAGTTCGGTCAAAGAAGTTTACCTCATAAGACCGGGGACGACCATGTCTAGTCAAAGAGGTTTACTGCATAAGACCACTTCGGTTAACTGGGAAAGTCCGATCCACGCGATAAAACTCGCCGAATTAGGACAAGGGAAAGTTCGATCCCGGCGACAAAAATCGCCAAATTAGAACACAAACCAAGTCCGGTCAAAGATGTTTATTTCATCAGACCAAAGACGAGTCCGGTCGAAGATGTTTATTTCATCAGACCAAAGACGAGTCCGGTCAAAGATGTTTATTTCATCAGACCAAAGACGAGTCCGGTCTAAGATGTTTATTTCATCAGACCAAAGACGAGTCCGGTCAAAGATGTTTATTTCATCAGACCAAGGACCAAGTCCGGTCAAAGAAGTTTACTTCATAAGACCGAGGACAAGTACGATGAAATTTTTTCGCTAAGCTGTAAATACAGTGTTAGAAGCGAAAACAAAATTTCATTTATCAAATCTTGTTCGGCATACAACTCCGCTACCCTACAAAATGGCGTTACGCTATTACAAAGGACTATTCTACTGTCCAGGGTTGCTGAAGTTAAGCCACCTATCTGCAAAATCCTCTGGAAGCCGAGTTCGGTTGTTCCGAGCAGATGAAGAATAAGCAGGTCGACGAGATGCTATCCTCGACCCAACGCCTCTTCCCCGAGCCCGAGAAGTCCTAACACCTCGGCGATGAAGAGTCTCGGCAATAAGCATCTGCTGATCTTGCTCGCTCATAGTCACAACTCCTCGGCGAATTTCAGTCCGTCCCCGTCTTGACGATTCCGGTTGCTCCTGAGCCCGTTCTCGTCTTGACGTTTCCGGCTGTTCCGGAGTTCGTTGTTGGCTGGGAGTAGGATTTTGAACAAGGGAACCAGAGGTTTGATCTGGAGTGCGAGCATCTGTTGGCACGATATGCCGAAGGAATCTTTCTATGGAGGGGCGCCGAGAAAGAACAATGTCGTACCGAGAAGCCCAGCGCCGTAATGATTTCACAACTTGTTGGCAAGCCGAGCTCTCCAGCGCATTGTTCCTCCGGAGTACAAGATATT
Source organism: Salvia splendens (assembly GCF_004379255.2). Taxonomy (NCBI): domain Eukaryota; kingdom Viridiplantae; phylum Streptophyta; class Magnoliopsida; order Lamiales; family Lamiaceae; genus Salvia; species Salvia splendens. The sequence goes on along the minus strand of NC_056047.1, from coordinate 20,644,475 downwards.
CCTCCCACAGTTCGTCAACTCGACTCTGAACATCTGAGATGGTCAATCCCCCGCGCACACGGATGTAATCCTCGTACGCAGTCCTCTCAGCAATGGTCGTATTCAGCTCGGCCTCCAGATCCTTCTTATCGGACTCTAAGTCCTTATTATCGGCCTCCAGCTTCACTAAACGAGCCAGAAGCTCGTCATTCTTCGTCTGATCGGCTATAGCTCTTCTCTCAGCTTCGTCTAAAGCCGAAGAGTACAGCCGTTTCCAGTGAAGTATCCCCATCTCCTTGAGTACAAAGCAGCTATATTAGTTCGGCAGCTGTACCGAGCAGATAGTAAAATACAACAGGAGTAAAGGCGAGTACGAAAAGCTATACGAAGACAAATGTAGAGAATTTTTCATTCACAAGGAAAATTTTTTACACTAGGGCTTCAAGGCCATTTTACAAGGAAGAAACTAGACTAAGAGAAGGGAGACGAAATCATACTCCGCCTGCTTCGTCTCCGGCTCCTCGGTCTGGTACAGCTTCCTTCTCCTGGGCTACCTCAGCCTCGGCCTCACCTCCTGCCGGCCTCGCCTCCGCCTCCTGATCGGCCTCCTTCTCCGGATGCCCGGCCTGATCGACTTCGGCCTCCCGCTCCAGCGGCTCGGCCTCACCCTCTCCGTTGTAAGTCGAAGCGGGTGAAACGGGTCCCACGGAGGCAAAGATAGCCTCCAGGTTCTCGTCCCGATCAGCTCGACAACTCCGGACTCGGTCTGCAGAAAGCAGGACCGAGGATGAAGCGAGCTCCTCAAGGAGCGGCAGATTCTGAAGCCGAGCAGCTATCTCTCGGCTGTACAGAGGCAGCACGACGTCGGGCCCCTGCTCGCCCTTATCGGCAATTAGCCTTACCAGACTACCGACAAAGGCCGAGAACTGGCTGCTCAAAAAGAGTCTCTCCGTGTAGGCACGGAGACCCTCTCCTTGGGCAACCACGGCGGCAGCATCCCTCCGTTTCGTCTGCTCTCGCTGGATGACGAGCTGGTTTTTGGCAAACTGAGCTTCATCCTGGGCCGAAATCCTAGCAGCCCTGGCTTTCTCAAAGTTTGCCTCAGCCTGCTCGGCCCGGTGACAAGCAGCCGCCAATTTCCTCTGCATCTCGGCATAGTCGTTGGACGCTTTGGAGAGTTCGACGGCGACGAGCTTGGAGAGCATATCATTCCTCTGAAAATGGATAAGGAAAAAAGTTAATAGAGGGCACCAAAAATACAAGACAAGCCAAGCCAAGGAATCAAGAAGACAATTCACCTCGGCGAAGTCCGTGGGCCATAAAAATGGCTCACAGATATGCTCCGAAGGAGGCGCCAAGACCACGTCTTTCTCTGGCGCCCTTGGGGGCTTCTGGGTATTCCCCTTCTTGCTTGCCGAAGTCGACTCCGGCTTCTTTGGACCCGAAGAGGTCTTTTGCCTCTTCGGATTCTTCTCGGCATCAGGCGCCGAGCTGGTAGCCTTCTCTCTCTCTCCGGCTCCACAAGCTCGGAGGACTTTCTGATAGCCTTATTCAACATGAACACTGCCAAAAAGCAAGAAAGCAAAGTCAGATTTTCTTCGTTAAAGCAGTAGAGCATAAAGATAAAGAGAAATCCTCACCCTCGGCCTCTTCGTCCGAAGACGAGATGTCGAACACGACGTCGCCCTTGACGAGCTCAGACTCCGTGTATTGTTTCCTAACTATGGGAATCTTGTTGAGCTCGCCATCGAGCTCGTCCAACGGTTCAGGCCGAGGGTGACGGATAACGGACTCCGGCCCTCTCCAGGGAAAACTAGGAGCCGCGGTCCTATCATAGTAGAAGAAGCGATTTTGCCACTTCGGCCACTTCGTTTTACAAAAGGCCCTAAAGGGCTGTAAAGGGATCAAGTAAAACCAAGACCCCTTCCTCTTAAATTGAAAGAATTTAAGGATCGCCTTCAAAGACAAATCCCTTCCTAACCTACGGAGTTCGGCAGCGAAGGCCGACAAGTGCCTCCAAGAGTTCGGAGTCACCTGGCCTAAAGGAAGCTGAAAAAAATCTAGTAAATCTATAAAGGCAGAAGGGAGGGGGAAACGAAGCCCGCATTCTAAGCAGGCCTCATACACGGTGACGTAACCCTCCGGCGGGGAGTCAGCCCTGTGATCACCGTCAGGTACCACCGCCTTCCCCCCAGGAAAAGAGTATTTTCGTAAAGGGATATCACAGTATCCTTACTCAAGATACTGTGAAAATACTCTACGGTCTTCTCCCCGGATTCTTTCCGGCTAGAAGACCCCTTACCCCCTTTCCTAACGCTACCCGACTCCGAAGAAGAAGAAGAAGACATTTTTCTTACTTTTTGAAGGTGAAGGTAGTCTGAAGAAATTTTTGAAAGCGGAAGGAAATTTTTCACGCAGAAGATAGAGAGTGCAGAAGAAGCCAATAGCAAAGGTGTTCAAATGATGAAGAAAGACGGTATTTATCAGATTTGGAAAAGATTTCAAATCATCGCACCGTTTCATATCCCACCTTTTCAGGATTCAACGGCCGGATTTTACTGTCGCATTTAATGCCGCATTTAATGCAGTCACGCGCAGGGCACGTCCCCTGACTTCAGCCTCCCCCGTACCCTTTTCCAGAATGCCGAAGTGACTCGCTTCGCCGAAGTGAATCACTTCGCTTTTCGGGGGGGGTAGTGATGGGGTACGTACTAAACAAGCCCAATAGCAGTGACAGCTCGGCCAGCCCAAAGCCCAAGAGTTCAGTTCGGCATTACCAAAGAGTTCGGCCTCAGCCTACAGCTCGGTAAAAGCCAACCAATCAAGCTCTGCTCTCAGGTCGGCATCAAGCTCTACTCTCAGATCGGCAACCAAAGCAGTTCGGTCTCGGTATTCGGCCGAACAAGGAGTTAGTGGACCCATACAGGATGTCCAACACACCCACTACCACGTGATGTCAGTTCAGGCCACGATCGTAGGCCATGACCTACGCTTCGCCCACGATCTTAGGCCATAACCTACACGACATCCACGACTTAGGGTGGTGATGCAAGCCATGATCTGAGTTCATTATATAAATAGAACTTAGATCTGATAGAAGAGGTTAGAATCTCTCTAGAGAAACAATCATATAGCAAGTCTGTGTTGTAAGCTGTATTTGGCAGATCAAGCAATACAATCTTGCCCTCCCTTTTTCCCGTGGACGTAGATTTACTTCAGTAAATCGAACCACGTAAATTCTTTGTGTCTGTATTTTCATTCTCTACCAGCCTTTGCTAACATCAAAAATTCGCGAATGTATTATAAATGTAAAATAAATAAAATTTTCAATTTTATACATACAATTTTTTTGTTAATTTATCACTACTCCCAACAGAAATACTATAATAAACATCACTAGTTGTATAATTCACTACTCCTGTAGTTCCAAAAAACAACCACTATTTTTATTTTCGTTCGTACAATAATTCACTTCTACTTTTGATAATATTTTCTATTTAATATGGTAGAACCTGTTGGATACTAAAAATACTTCATTTACTTTTTAGTAGCCCATTTTTCCCTCCTAGGCAATCCACGACGCTGTCACTAAACCGTCCCTTAAATTACTATTCGCGGGCCTCACTGTACTTTTTTACTCCATCCCTTAACTAAGGGACGGAACCTGCAACCCTCCGTCCCTGAACCTACTATTAATTCAATTTCATTTTTTATTTTTATTTCCAACCAAATTCAATTAAAAAAACACACTTCATTAAAAATAAAATAAAATTACAACATAAAATAAAATACAACCTAAAATTCAAAAAAATAAAATAAAACACATAATTAAAATCCTAAAAAAATAAAAAAATTTAAAAAAACGGTAATATTACCGTTTTTCATTATTTATTTTATAATTTAATTCGAATTTTTTAAAAAAAAATAAATTATTGCGTCAGCGTGACGATGCCCACTAGCGGGCCGGCGAGTGGGCGTCACGCATGGCGCCGGAGTGCGCCATGTCGCCTCGGCGCGTGGCGAGACGTCTCGCCAACCGTCACGGCGTGACGGAACGCGGAACGCACTGGAGACTGGCTGAGGACGAGACGGGGAGCTGCAACGCGTCATGCCGCCGTCCTGTCCCTTCGTGACGGAATACGGGCCACCCGCGTGACGCGGTGCGGGTGGCCTTATCGCTTATCTCTATGACTTCACGCGGGTGGCCTTATCGCTTATCTCTATGACTATAAGTGATAATTAAAATTTTCTTTTACAGTACAAGGAGTTTTTCATTAAATCCAATGGTATTGGGTATTTATATAAAAGTTCTTTTCACTTATTATGGAGTCTTGAATCTGATTGATTTTAATTAGATTTTGTTGGGCATAGATAGTCAAATTTTATATTTGGTCGATCGGATAAAGACATAATAATGTACTTACGGTTAATAGAGCAGTTGGTGGCACAGAGCTGTGGTGATCTTAAGGTCACGAGTTCAAACCTCGTCACCCAATGAGAAACTTTCGGCCTTAATCCGTAAACTCGGTCGAGCAGGATTAGTCGGGTTTCGCGGTACACTTTTAATCAAACAAAAAAGACATAAAATTTTAGAATGGGTTCGGATCGGATTCAGATAACCCATTAATAATTAAAATTATTATTATAATTTCTTATTTTCTTTTTTATTAGTTCATTAGAGTATAAATTAAGTTATCATTTTCTCATCGTGTTAGATTCGTGTCATTATCGTATCAGGGTTCGTGTTGTTGTCTTGTTATCACGCCATGTCAACATGAATCTGAACGTGTTGCTAACGGTTTGTGTTAGAGCGGGCAATTTTCGACACGACACGATAATCTGACACGAATCCGTACGAAATTATTGGATTGAGGTCAAGTCTTATTGGATCCGTGTCCTTATCGGGTTGACCCATTAAGAACCCAATAATTTCGGGTTGGGTTCGGGTTGGATACGGGTCGGATACGGGTAACCCATTAAGAAATAATATTATTATTTTTATTATTATTTAAAAAATATATATTACTTTGATTTTTTAATTTCTTATAAATTAGGTTTAAATAGTATAAAACGAATTTTAATTGGGTAAATTAGGTTAAAAATTAAGATTTAATCGTGTAATATTAGGTTTTAATCGTGTAATATCAGGTTCAGATTGTTATCGTGTCGTGTCAACCCATATTATATCGTGTCGGGTGCAGGTCGTGTTCGGATTTGAAGGTAGCAGGTCGGGTTCGTGTTCGGATTTACAGTTTCCTTAACAGGTCGGGTTCAGGTTATGCCTTATTGGGTTGGGTCATTATCAGGTTGACCCGATAACGACCCAATCCTCACGATTTGCCAGCCCTAGTTTGTGTCATGTGCGAGTTATGTTCGGATTTGAATATAGCAAGTCGAGTACATGTTTGGATTTAGAATTTTCTTAACAGATTGGTTATTAGAAGTTGAATCAATAACAACTCAAAATTCGTACCAATTTATCGCTTAAAAACTACATTATCGTGAGAGACAAAAGTTCAATAGTAGTATAATTTGGTCCAATAAACGTGCACTATTCCTACTTACGACATTTTTAGTAGTAACTCAATGCTCTATAATTACGTAACTTTAAGATTCAATGAATTATACTCGCTTTCCTAAATCTATAGTTATTTAATTAAGAAACTTAATCTTTCCCTAAATAGTTAGTTATAAAAGGGTAAATATGTGATATAAAACTAATTAATCATCAATGTATTATAAATGTAAAATATCTAAAATTTCCAATGTATTAAAGCAATGAGGATCACCGACATTTCCTCCTCCACTTCCTACTACATACACACAAACATAATAAATGATTGACCACGTCACCTTATGTATATAGCTAGAGGTCCCAAACCGAACCGAACCGACCGAACCGGCCCGGAACCATCACCGGCGGTTCCGAACCGGAACCGGAACCGTCGACGGCGGTTCGAACCGTGACTGGAACCGCCGGTTCCACCGGACCGGTTCAGGTTCCATTTTTTGTCAAACCGTAACCGGCGGTTCCGAACCGCCGATTTCACAGAAATCTACAGTTTCGAACCGGCGGTTCGGCGGTTCCCGACACCTTTTCAAGCCTATTTCCGACCTACCCCTAGCCTTTTCAGAAACCGTTCAGAAACTGCCGGTTTTCGTCAGAAAACCGTTGACGAAACCGGCGGTTCTGGCAGATTTTCAAAATTTTGAAAATTTGAATTTTTTTTATTTAATCACAATTTTCCCCTATAAATACCCCTCTCCTCTTCATTTCTACTCACCTCATTCTTGTGTTAATAAGAATTTCTCTTCTCAATCTCAATTTCTCTATTCTCCATCCTCATTCTCTCAAGTTGTTTACGTTATCTGCGCTCATAATTTACTCACGTTGTTCACGTTATCATATTCACACAATCACACTACTCTCTATTCTCCACTTTCAATTTCCAAAAATATCATGTCTTCATCTCTATTTCTCCCATTTGTTTCGAAAATGTAATTTGTAAATTGTAATCAAGACTTTAAGTCTTTTGTAATTTATAATTTTTAAGTTGTAATTTGTAAGTTTTAAGTGGTAATTTGTAATTTTAAAATTGTAATTTGTATTAATAAAATTGCATTTGTACATCGCATTATTCTAATTTTATTTATGCAAGTATATTTACATTTTTTACTTGAATTAAAATGTTAAAAAAAAATTCCATGAACCGCCGAACCGGCCCGGAACCGGCGGTTCCGGCGGTTGAGATGAACCGCCGGTTCACGGTTCAAAAACCGGAACAGCCGAACCTTGGACGGGCCGGTTCAGGTTCAAGCTTTTCTTGAACCGGAACCGGCGGTTCCGAACCGTGAACCGCCGGTTCCCGAACCGTGGTGACGTCTATATATAGCAGGAAATGGAGTAGGAAATGACATAATGGGTCTCCGCTGCACCAATTGACCTCTTCACCGGATCCGATTCGATCTCTCCTTCTGCACCCAATTTCAGCGCAATCGCTACTCCGCAACCGCCTCAATTTCAAATCCTACTCCTACCGCCGAACAGACCATCTACACCGCCGTCCGCGGAGATCTATCCTCCGACGTCGTCGAGAAGGTGCGATCAGGTGCGCGTGGCGGCACGTGCGGAGGTTTTTCCCGGCGGCGGCGGCGGCCGGAGTGAACTTCCGACTGGATGTGGATATGGAGATACGGATCGGGATCTGGAACGACGTGTTGGCGGCGGCGGCGGTGCTCCGGCTGCTGGTGAAGTGCAACGATGAGGCGGATCTCGGGTGGTGCTGCATCTGTTTGGATGATGACTTGGATGCTGACGTGGATGAGAAGCTGAAGATGCCGAGTTGCCGGAATGTGTTTCACACCGAGTGCATTCAGAGGTGGCTCCGGAAGAGTCATTATTGTCCGCTTTGCCAGTTCGAGATTCCTACGGCCACCGCTTACTAGAGCGAGTTCGAGGAGCTTAAGCCTCTACCATTGAGAAATTATTAGAGATTATGATTTAGTTTATGTTATTTTAGTTGTAGTTTTGATTTTTTTTTGATTTTATGTTGTTTTAGTTTAGTTGAATTTTTTTTTATCTTAATCTTATGCGAACAAGTTGATATAGGAGTACATGATGATTTCACAAATCAAGCTTTGATTTTTATGATTTTTGTAAAATTAAAATTTTTAATAATATTTTTAATGTATTAGAATCAAACTAAATAAATAAAGTTAAACATGTAAACGAGAGTGATTCTCAAATAAGTTGCTCGCATAAGGTATATAATATATCATTCATTTCTAAGACTATCATCCAACTAGTTAAATATGATTGTTTTGATTTATTTGTAATAAGAAAAACGAAAACAATAATAATTATTCAAAACCAATTATTGTCCTACAAAATCTAATTAAAATCAATCAAATTCAAGTTTCCGTTAATATGTGAAATGAACTTTTTTTATAATCACCCAATACCATTGAATTTAATGAAAAACTCTTTGTATTATTGTAAAAAATAAATTTTAACTATGATTTATAGGGATAAGCGGCAAGAGGGCAAAATGGGCTAACCAAAAAGTGGGTGAAGTATTTTTAGTGGACAATAGTTCTACCATATTAAATAGTAAAAAAATATTAAAATAGTAGTGAATTATTGTACTGACGAAAATAAAAATAGTGTCTATTTTTCTGAAATTACGGGAGTGCATTATACTGTCTCCGCAGGGACGGAACTACCATGGGCCAAGCCGCCGCTCCAGCGAGGGCTTTGCCGGCGCCGGTCCCAGTAACCCAACTGTGGCTGCCCTTGCATATGTCTGTTTTACGTTGTTTACAGAAAGAATTGGGGGAAAAGGGGAAGGAGATGATTGGGAAAAAGAGAAATTAGAAAGTGAATTCATTAAATTTATAGTTGTGCTGGGTCCACTTTTAATTAGAGAGTAATTAATTTATTGTGTGTTTTAAGAGACTAGGAAATATATAACAGTATAATCGAATTTGCACTATTTTAATTTGAGGAATATACCTAATGCTAATTTTCTTGCATTAATTAATGGTTTAATACTTTAGTTTGTTTAATAAAATATTTTGCATATCTTCATAATAGCACAATTTATGTATCTCACATTGTATCTCTATTTCAATATAGTAAAATATTAGTAGTCATTTAAATATAAAAATTGTCAAATTCTAATTAATTTATATTTTAAAGTAAAGTATTAAATCTAGAATTTTAAAATTTATTAGAATACATATTTTTTCTTATTTTAATAAAACATTGTAGTTTTAAACATTACCAAAATACAATATTTTATATTCGGATATGATAATTAAGAAAACTGAAATTTTGTGATTTCATATTATGATTTCAATCGCCAAATTTTTTACTAAATTTTATAATTTGAATAACTATTATAAAAATATAGAGTGTTAAATTATATTTGAAATTCATTAGGTATTTGTGTTTTCATCATTTTGTAAATTTATAAAATAAATAAAATAGCTTAAAATATTAAATTATTATTTTAAATATATATTTACAATCTGAGTTATTTTTATAATTTTAGCACCGGCTTATTTACATTTCTAGTTCCGTCCCTGTCTCTCCGTCCTATAGGAACATGCCATATTTTTTTTTTCGTTCGCCCCATGAAAATAGTCCATATCCCTTTATGGAAACTTTTCCTCCCTCTTTTATTTTATCATTTATAAGTTCTACTATCCATCACACAATTTCAACTATTTTTTCCCTTTCTCTCTTACGTTACCAATTATATATTAAAGTGACAAACCTGAATGATCTATTTTTATGGGACAGGGGTAAATACAATTTGGATTTGGTTCTAATTATTACTCCTATAATGTGAATCATTGGGTTGAATATATTTTCCTAGCATATACTAGTTGAACCTCATGTGTTATTTTTAGCCTATGATCATATCAATCATTACACATTACAATATAAACGTGATCATCATTTATCAATCCCAAACATGAAAATACATGAAATCATAAATATAGTAGTAGTGTACTAGTCTTCCCATATATAGTTTGTTGATCCGAATACGTAGGAGGACTCCTTCCAAACAATATTTCATTTCCTATTCTTGTAATGTTTTTTTCCATGTCACGTGTATCAAACATTCCTATGTCCATTAAAAATGGAACATATCAATTGATGGTAACATAAAAACACCCAAAATCCAAATCCAATTCCAAATCCACTCTCCAAATCATATGGCCTCCCCATCTCGCTGATCGGGTGAATCATGGAGGACCCCACCGCGCCGGCGCCGCCGGCGCCGCCTCCGCCGCCGCCAATCTCGCTCCTTCAGCCCTCGAGCAAGAAGAAAAGCAAGCCCGGACGAGTCCTCCGCGTCTTCCGCTCGTTTCCAATCACCGCCCCAGTCTGCCGCTTCTCGGGGCCGGGAAGCGGCCCAGGACGCTGTTCGGGTACCGCTGTTCGGGTACCGCAAGGGGCGCGTGAGCTTCTCCATCCAGGAGAACCCGCGCACGCTGCCGACTGCCGTGGTGGAGCTGGCGATGCAGACGCACGCGCTGCAGAGGGAGATGGGGGCCGGGATGGTGCGGATCGCGATGGAGTGCGAGAAGCGGCCAGCCGAGACGGCCACGGACGAGGAGTTGCAGGAGGAGCCTCTGTGGATGATGTTCTGCAACGGGAAGAAGAGCGGATATGCGGTCAAAAGGGAGGCCGCTGATGAGGACCTTCAGGTCATGGAGCTCCTCAGGGCGGTCTCCATGGGGGAAGGTGTCCTGCCAGGCCGCTCTGAAGTTGAAGGGCCCGATGGGGAAATTGCCTACATGAGGGCCCATTTTGACAGGGTCGTGGGATCCAAGGACTCTGAGACTCTGTATATGGTCAGCCCGGATGGGAACACGGGACCCGATCTTAGCATCTTCTTTGTCAGGCTGGGGTGATCATGATCTCTATCTATGTATACATTGCAGACCAATTCATCAATAATTGTTAATGTGTATAGTTTGGTATCTTTGGGCTAATTATTCTTTATATACTACCTTCAAATATCTTTACAATTTTTTGTTTTTTGAAATTCAAGAAAATAAAAGTTTTATCTAAATCAGTTTTCTTTTATTTTCCCCCCTTTGATGCATTCAGTCCATCTCCAACCATTTACACCAAACTCAAAACCATTTTTGAGTATATGTTACACTAAAAAGTAGTTTTACTCCAACCATTTACACAAAATTCAAAATTTATTCCATTTTTGAGTTTTTATCTCACAAAGTTTTTGCAGTAACACCGTATTTGGTGTTGTTTCACAAAAAATACTAAAAATGAGTTTGAGTTTAGTGTATGGTTGGAGAAGATTTTTACATTCAAACTCATTTTTAGGGTACGATTGGAGATAGTCTCATGCAAGATGAAATTAATTACTCTATTTTCATAAGTATAATTAGATAAATGATAAAATAAGAGGCACTATTTTCATAAGTATAATTAGATAAATGGTAAAACAAGAGACCCTTCTTGCTAAAAAAAATATTCTCCTACTACTAATAAAAATTGAATTTTTCTAAGGCAATTTCTACAAGTACTTCTTTTTGGGCTACATTAGTGGGCCTCTAAGCCTTCTTATGATCAACTTATTGCGTTGTGTGGAATTTATTTCTTTTAATTTTAATTTTCAATGTTTGGATTGTATTATCATCTTAATCAAATGTCATACTATATGAAATCGTTTATGGCACCATTTTTGGTATTAATTAAATACTCCATATGTCCCATATAAATTTGTCTTATTTAAATATTGCTATGTCAAATAAATCGTGGCGTCATTCCTCGTATTTTATGATATCACGAAATAGTAGTAGCATCCCATACGAAAAAGTGTTTTAAAAAGAGTATGAATTAACAAAAAACTAATATTCTCTTGAATCTTGATTATCCATTTATAGTCAGAACTAATTAAATTATATACACGTTACTCTTTGTCCATGTGACTATATAAAGGATTTGCACTTGAAACTCTACTCATGAGATATATTTAACATAAATCTATACATATATAAAAGGCGAGTTTTAGCATTCTTTTGAAATATTTATAAGTTTTATCGACATTCTAAAATATTTATAAATTATGGACTAATTTGAATATTTGATAGTTAATTGGACATGATGATCAATATATATAGCATTTATAATTCATATTAATGCTTTAATAATCGATAAAGGTGGGAATGTTAACTAAGTTATTTAGGCATCTTATTTGACCCCATATATATATATATAGGGATGTATTAATTTCCTTTTTCCATCTTTTATTCTATTGTTATTTTCAATCTCAACCATTCAATCTGAAGATCTAACGACCCCAAATAATGCCATCTGATTTTAAATTAAATCAATTAAAAAACCGAAAAGGCTATTTTAGGTACATGCAAATGTGGTTGTTATGGAAACTCCCATGATTTCCTCTCCCTAAATCTCTGCGGTTATTATCAATTCAGATAACGTTTTCAATCCCGTGAAACCCACGCCGACGTGGTCGGTCAAAATCGGAGCCCTAAATCTCACCGATCGCAGATGGCTTCGAGGGTGTCTCTGAAGGCCGGGAAGGGAAAGGTCGTCAGGAAATCTGCGGCAGCGGACGAGGAGAAGGGGTCCGTGGCGGCGACCGGGAAGTTCGTTAAGGAGTGGAGCACTTGGGCAATGAGAAGGCCAAAGTCGTCACTCACTACGGCTTCATCCCGTTGGTCATCATCATCGGCATGAATTCGGACCCCAAACCATCCCTCTCTCAGCCCCGTGTAAAATCAATTTTGCGATTTGGGTATCTGATGTTGGATTTCCCTAGCTGTTTCTGTTCTTCGCTGTTATGTCTATCAGCTGACTTCACCATTAGCTACTAGTAGTTTATATGCCTTTGTTATTAGATTTGAGAATTTGTGCACTTTATTATTGATGGTTATATGATGTTAGTTAATCGAATTTTTTGGGCTACTGATTTCAACTAATATTGCTTTCTGATAATAATGTTGAATGTGGATCAGCATAAAAATGGTGTATTGAATTTTCTCTTGTTTGCTTTCACATTTGTTTTGAGAATAATTCCTGATACACTTGAGAGTGGAGATGCCTTGTAATCTAGTGCTTGATGGAATGGTAGTAATGTGACGGTATCTTGATTTCAATTAGTATAATGTACATATTGTATAGTATAATGCGTAGTTTAGTTTCTGTAATGCATTATTTGTGATATGTAATGAAAATTTATCCTGACCGTTTAATTTAAGTTGTCCGTGTTTCGATGTTTGGCGCTCGTTTCTTGTTTTCCCTAAGGGTTTAGCAAGCCTAGGGGCTAGAGTGTAGTATGTTCTAAGTCTAAAAAACGTTGTCCAAATACACGAGCTGCGGTAATTCATCTGGGGTTGCACATGCATAGCTCGTAGGTATTTTTTAACTGATATACATAATGTACATATTGTATAGTATAATGCATAGTTTAGTTTCTGTAATGCATTATTTGTGATATGTAATGAACATTTATCCTGACTCGTTTAATTTAAGTTGGCCGTGTTTCGATGTTTGGCGCACGTTTCTTGTTTCCCCTAAGGGTTTAGCAAGCCTAGGGGCTTGGGTGTAGTATGTTGTCCAAATACACGAGTTGCAGTAATTCATCTGGGGTTGCACATGCATAGCGCGTAGGTATTTTTTTTAACGGATCTACATAATGTACATATTGTATAATATAATGCGTAGTTTAGTTTTTGTAATGCATTATTTGTGATATGTAATGAACATTTATCCTGACCCGTTGAATTTAAGTTGTGCAGTGTTTCGATGTTTGGCGCATGTTTTTTGTTTTCCCTAAGGGTTTAGCAAGCCTAGGGGCTAGGGTGTAGTATGTTTTAAGTCTAAAAAACGTTGTCCAAATACACGAGCTGCGGTAATTCATTTGGGGTTGCACATGCATAGCGCGTAGATATTTTTTGTTAACCGATATACATAATGTACATATTGTATAGTATAATGCGTAGTTTAGTTTCTGTAATGCATTACTTGTGATATGTAATGAACATTTATCCTGACCCGTTTAATTTAAGTTGTGCCGTGTTTCGATTTTTGGCACACGTTTCTTATTTTCCCTAAGGGTTTAGCAAGCCTAGGGGCTAGGGTGTAGTATGTACATAATAATGCAAAATACTTGACAAACAATGCATCCCAGAACATAAATAATGTAAATTTTTAATTGATTGATGCGCATATTGATACTTAACTGAGTTAATTTCAAATGTAAAAAAGAACTTAAAAAACTAAAACCACACGGTTGATAATAACAAAAACAACAACTCACCCATACACACAATAATTCTAATCATGCATAATACATTGCAAATAGTGACAACTACTTGATACTTAATACACAGCTGCAATCAACTAATGCGCACACGCCTGATAATGACAAAAGCAACAATTCACCCATATACACAATAATTATCATAATGCATACTATATTACAAATAATGACAACTGCTTTATACATAATGAACAATCTCAAACAAATAATGCACATACTTGCATAGTCCCAAAATCAGTTTCTAATAGCAAAACGCACATAACCAGTTGTTAAAAATATACCACGCCACAAGGTGGCTGCGTTCACTTTCCATCATGTGTCTACTAAAAACGTACAGTTTAAATAATCACTCTAGCTATTAATTAACCCATCAACCTCCATCATCCAAGACGAAACTCTCACTCACTCCAGCCATAATTCACGACCCACTGCTCGAAGTTGAACTTGGCCGGTCTCTCTCTCCAATACCTCGTGGCTTTAGACTGGTTTGTGCCACCTCTGGTGTTGTGCGCACAAGTAATGAGCGTCTTTGCAAACTTGATTCTAAACATCTCTAAGCTTTTTGTCTCTTTTGCGCTCATCCCACACTCCCAATCCTTCTCCTTCTCCCCGAAGTACGTCTCCATATGGCGCATGACATACACCCCCGTCTCCATTGTTACTACGTTGTTCCTCCATGGCATTGTCACCACATAAAACATCAGAAATTTATTATTAAAAACATAATAAAGCATGAAATGAGCTTTATAATGCATAATACTAATGACAACATGCACTTATTCATTAAAATAATGCGCACTTTGAAGCTTCACTGAGTTAATTCACCCATATACACAATACTCTTCATAATGCATACTATATTGCAAATAATGACAACAACTTGAAACATAATGTGCAACATAAATCAAATAATGCACATATATATTCCATTCAATAATTTTCCCACACCACCCAGCACTCAGGCAAATAATGCACAATACTTGCAAATAATGCACCACAGAACATAAATAATGTAAATTTTTTGATAAACTAATAAACAACAATTCTCATAATGCATAATATATTGCAAATAATGACACTTATTTGCTATATAATGCATCGCATTAGGAAAATAATGCACATAGGTATAATGCAAAATACTTGGCAAATAATGCATCCCAAAACTTCAATAATGTAACTTTTTAATAAACAAATGCGCACTTTGAATCTTCACTGAGTTAATTCACCCATAAACACAATACCTCTCATACTGCATAATATACTGCAAATAATGACAATTACTTGCTACATAATGCACAGCCTCAACCAAATAATGCACATATGTAATCTTCACTGAGTTGATTAACCCATGTACACAATACCTCTCATAATGCATAATATACTGCAAATAATGACAACTAACTACTAAATAATACACTGCCTAAACCAAATAATGCACATATGTATCTTCCAATAACCAATTTTCCCACAATAGCACGTAACCGGGTACATAATGCAAAATATTTAACAAATAATGCATCCCAACACATCAAAAGTGTAAATTTTAGATTAACTAATGCGCACAAAACTGTCATGCAATTACCCTTCCAACAATCACCCTTCCAGCCATTAACTAATGCACACAATGCAAGCCTAATTCATGCCGAACATCTGAAGTAATTATACACTCAATCAACTGACGCAATTATACCTGCAGCTTGTGTAGGTTGAGAGCGCGACGGACGACCTCGTTTAGACATTGTGAATCTGTCATAACAACAAGAAATAAGATACCCGAATCCATCATTTTAAATCCAAAACAATGTCTGCGCTTCGGATATAGATAAAACCCGGACCAAAACGACTACTAATTTTTGAATTAAAAAAATCGCAACCTAGTCGATGTTGAAATCATTGCTTTTCGTGTCTAAAAATTGATGAATTCGACTTCTAGTCGGCCTTTTTCACACATACCTTGTCGACTTGGTGAATACGACAGCACCGGTGTTGGCGGTTAGGGTTCGATGTTTGCACTGGTGGAGGGTGGGTGATGGGATCTAGAAGAGTGGTGTCATATTTTGCATCGGCTTCCGACTGAGAAAACGGCTACTGTGTGATAAAAAGGGCGGCTAGGGTTTGATGATTATCGGAAGATGGGGAGAGGGAAAGGCGGAATAGTGGAGAGGAAGTTAGGGCGTGTTGAATGAGAGAGAATTAGTCGATGGAAGGGTTGAATTCATCAGCTTGCTTAAATTTCGGACCTTTCATATTCTGGCGGTTCCAATTTTCATTTCTTTACTAAATTACCCTTATAATGCACACAATCTGCCTTATAATGCAACGCGGGTTTAAAAATCAAGCATCCATTCGGACCGTTGATGAATCAGATCTAACAATTCATATTTAGAAGAATATTGGATCTAAGGGATGAATAGGAAAATAAGACTCCCATATATATATATATATACATATATATATATATATATATATATATATGGTTGTATTCATTTCCTTTGTGTATCTTTTGTTCTTTGTTCTTTTTAATCTCAGCCCCACGATTTTGTCATCCGACAGTTAGATTGGTGTCAAGTGTCATTTAATAATGCAGATTTTCAGTTGAATAATGCACACCGACTAATAATGCACCATTATAGTGTAATAATGCAGATCATCTGGACCGTTGATGAATGAGATCTAACGGCCCATATTAAGAAGAATAAAGGATCTAAATGATGAATAGGAGAATAACGCCCCCTATATATATATATATATATATATATATATATATATATATATATATATATATATATATATATATATATATATATATATATATATATATATATTATAGGGCTTCTAAACGTCCCATAATATTAATTATAACAATATAATTCATGTATATATATATATATATATATATAGGATTGTGATCAAGGTAGAACCATTCTTAAACGTAGAACCATTCTTAAACGTAGAACAAATGCCAAACGGAGGTCGTTAGATCTTTTAATCCAATCGTGTTGATTTGCACAACAACTTCCCATTACAACCAAAACTATTATTAATGGGTGAATACAGAGAAGTGAAAAAATAAAGCATGCATGGACTCTTCTTCGTTTCATTCATTCTTCCATCAACATGTGAGTTTTTTCACATGTTGAGTCCGGAATGTCGTGAAAACATAGTCTAATATGTATGATTTTTAATCTTGACCGTCATTTTTTCCTCATCCAATGAATAAAATATGTAGAGTTCTAGGTTCTACACTTAAGAATGGTTCTGTCTTTAACGCAACCCTATATATATATATATATATAGGGTAGTGTTAATCTCATTTTCCTCCCTTAGATTTAAGTTCCTTCTTAATGTGGGTCGTTGGATTTGGTGGATGGAGGGACAGGATGAAATCCCATTTTTTAATCCCGTGTTGCATTATATGGTGGATTTTGTGCATTATATAGTGGATTGTGTGCATTATTAGGGTAAACTAGTAAAACAACCAAATTGAAAACCGCCCAAAACGGAAGGAGCGAATTTTCAGCGAGATTTTGATTCAACCTTCCATCTACTCACTCTATCTCCCACTCCAAACGTCTATCCCTCTCTCTACGTCTCTGCAATTCGTCTTCCCATTTTCCACCACTCTTCAAACCCTAGCCGCCACTGTTTTTCGTCGGGTATCTCTTGAAAGTGATCGTTTTCGTCGGTTTTACTCTCCAACTCTCACTCCGGTAGCGCGCGAACAAATTGTTGAAGGCGTCGACAAGGTAGGGTTGCAAAAGGTTTCTATGGTGTTCGATGTTAATTTGAAGAAAATGGGGTGTGATGAATTGTTGATGGTAAATTGATGTGATTTCCTTTTGAAATTATGTATAGGAATCCCACCGGATCAGAAGCAATTGATTTTCGCCGAAAAGCAGCTTGAAGATGGCCTAACAATTGCTGATTACAACATACAGAAAGGTAATTCCCTCTCTCCATTTCTAGATTTAGTTATGCTGTTACGCTCTGTATTCTGATTAGCGGAGTAGAGCCGACTCTGCATTTGGTATTGAGGCTTAGGGGAGGTATCATTGAGCCTTCGCTTATGGCATTGGCTAGGATCTACATCAAGTAGTCTTCGTTGGCGCATTCGTCGACAAATTTTGTAAATGGGTGGAAGGGTGAATGTAAAATTCTTGTGTGCATTATTTGATTGTTTGGGTACATTAGTAATTAATGATTACACATTATTTATCATGTATTATCCATTATTTGACTGCTTGTGTATATGAGTGATTGGGTGAATGCAATATTCATGTGCGCATTATTTGATTGAATATGTGCATTATTTATCTAGTAGTATACATTATTCATAATGTATTAGGCATTATTTGACTGCTTGTGTACATGTGTGATTGGATGAATGCAATATTCCTGTGCCCATTATTGGATTGAATCTGTCCATTGTTTATGTAGTAGTATATATTATTTATCAATTATTAGGCATTATTTGACTACTTGCTGAGGGACGTGGGTGAATGGGTGAATGCAATATTCCTATGTGCATTATTTGATTGAAGCTGTACATTATATAGCTAGTACGTTACATTATTTATCAAGTAATAGGCATTATGTGACTGCTTGTGTACATAGGTGCATGAGTGAAAACCAGAATTCCCAAATCTGCTTGTATAATATTCCTTTGTGCATATCTGATTGAATTTGTACATTATTTAACTAATAGTATAAATTATGTATCAAATATTATGCATTATTTGACTGCTTGTGTACATATGTGAATGGGTGAAAGTCATTTTCCTTTGTGCATTATTTGATTGCTTCTGTACACTATTTACCAAGTATTATGCATTAATTACCAAGTATTATGCATTAATTGACTGCTTGTGTACATGTGTGAATGGTGCATTATATGTACATTATGTGTATAGGTAAAAACTACTCCCTAGCCGAGATGATATCTGAACCCAAGATGAATAAGTGAAACTCGTGCATTCAATTGGTCATCCTCGTTCGACTTCTTCTTGCCTTCCCTATTGCATACAACATAATACGAGGTTGTAACGTCGTCCATCTCTAGGGATTGAAATTTCTGACCGTTGTACATTATTTAGCTATTTCTATGCATTATTTATCTTGATTTATGCATCATTAGACTGCTGTTGTACATGATTCTAAGAATGAATGCAATATTTGTATGTTCATTACTTGAGTGATTCTGTACATTATTTGACTATTTGAATGCATTATTTATCATGTTTTATGCATCACGTGGTTGTTGTCATACATACTAGACCCTAGCCCCTAGGCTTGTTAAACCCTTAGGGAAAACAAGAAATGTGCGCCAAACATCGAAACACGACACAACTTAAATTAAACGGGTCAGGATAAATATTCATTTCATATTACAAATAATGCATGACAGAAACTAAACTACGCATTATACTACACTAAAATGTTCTTTATGTATGTCTGTTTTAAAAAATACCTACGCGCTATGCATGTGCAACCCGAGATGAATTACTGCAGCTCATGTATTTGGACAACGTTTTTAAGACTTAAAACATACTACACCCTAGCCCCTGGGCTTGTTAAACCCTTAGGGAAAACAAAAAACGTGCGCCAAACATCGAAACACGACACAACTTAAATGAAACGGGGCAGGATTTACCTTTTTGTAAATTATTTACCTTTTTTTATGCATTATTTATCATGTGTTAGGCATTATAAACCTGATGTTTTACATTGGTCAATGGGTCAATGCAATAATTGCATGTTCATTATTAGATTGAATATGTACATAATGTTGATATTTCGATGCATTATTTATCATGGTTTAGCCATTATGTGACTGCTGTTCTACATGGTGCAAAGAGTGAATGCATTATTTGTATGTTCATTACTTGATTGAATCTGTACATTATTTATTAGTACATCATGTATTAGTTTTTAGACATTATGTTGTATCGCTATTACATACAACATAATACCATGTTGTAACATTGTCCACCTTCCGCATCCTTTGTTTGATTATATCAAAAACAACAGTGGCGCCATATAATCAAAACCAGACAAAACGGCTAAGAAGATCAATACATGGCAGTTAACATATCATGCATTAAATATTCAATACCATGCATTATCTATAAACAGTTGGTGCATTATGTGTTGCTTACAATATGTAAACCCTTAAGGACGGACTTGTTAGGGTTAGTATACTGAAAAGCATGTTTCGAGCGAGAGTTTGTACGAATAGAACATTGCATGTATACGTAAAAACTCTACAATCCACTTTTGACCCGATTCAGTATTATTCGAGCATTTCGCACGAATAGAATCAGTATATTATTACATTGTGTTTGCTTGTGCGTTTATGAGATGTTTTATAAACATTTAAATGCATAAGAAGTAAACAAAGCCTAAGTCTTTTGCTTAGTAGACTGGTTGTGGACGTCGTCCACTTTAAGGTAACTACAGTCGGTTCTATGCAATGCTTTGCAAAAGAAAAAGAAGAATTTCAAAACCTAGATAGACTTTGGCTACCTATCGTGAAAGGTTGCAATGGCAGTCCGATTATTTCTAAGCCTTATTGAAATAAGATGACGTTGGTGTGGTATAGCACTGAATGGATCTAACAGCAAGACGTGTCTTTATGCTCTCTACTGAAAGACGAGGTCTTGATAAATATTTATTTCTTAATCAATGTACGTTAGCATTGAGCATACGATATTGAGTATCTACTACTTTGACTTACCAAAGGTGCGGGTTTTTCGTCACCCAACGATCCAGGTATATTGGGTAGTGGTGATCATTATCTAGCGGTGCTAGGATTGCTATTATGTTGAATCGCGCACGAGGTGAGTCTCGTTTGATAATGTCCTCAAGAGGAGCTTGAACAAGGTTTTATTATTCGGAAACTGGCCAGTTGGAGTTTTATTACTCTATGAATAATAAATAAGTGTTTCTTGCTAAGTCTACTCTTGGAGTTAATAAGATGTTAATTAATTAAGTCCATAGCAGACTTTAATTAATTAATGGGCATTTATATCTTAAGCGCGGGAAATGAATAATAAATAAAATGGAAACCCGGAATACTTATAATTTCGGATTTGGATGGGGAGTTCAATATTACGTCTGTAGTGGCTGCTCGTAATATTCCAATATAAGCTTGTATTAAATTGTGGGTTCAATTTAATTAGTAAAAAGCTAATTGGGGGAGCCCATATCCAAAACCTTCTATAGATCCCTGACTGGGCCCAATATGAACTATTATAAATAGGAGAATAAAAGAGACAAAAAAATTAATTATTAGAGTTAGAATTTTCGTCCCTCTCTCTAATTAGAAGAGGAACGATTTTTCTACTTCTTTTCTCCTCCGTGAGTTCTTCAGCTCCTCCTCCTTGAGAATTTCTGTCTTCTTTATTCGAGTCCTAGTGTTTCGATAAGATCAGCCCACCCTGATGTCGGAATACAGTTCGGGACACCAGTCAGAAGATCTGTGGTCAAGTATTGAAGATCATCGTGGAAAAGGCGCAAGCAATCGACGATTCTTTGGAGAATCAACGAGGTAAATTGGCTAACTCCGTAGCAAGCATGTTTTAGGATTTATTTGTTCAAAAGCATGTATGTAATTCAAGTTATGAGCATGATACATGTGATAATTACGCGAATAGATTTTGTCTGAATAATCTGCTAAATAGATCCGTATTATGTGATCCGTTTGCTTGCACGCTTCCGCTGCCAACCCCTTCAATTGGTATCAGAGCCAGGTTTTTGGCTCTTATTATTTGGATTTAAATTTCGCGAAATTCATGTATGCATGCGTTATTTGATTGCGAAGCATGTTCTTGGTGTTTTGTTTAATTTTTATGCATGACGAACTCAAGAACTATCGAATCAAGGAACTTGAATTTTTTGATCGTACGAGACGTGCGATCCGTCGGCGTTCGCGCCGAGGCGAATCGCACCACGCGCGATCGAAGTAGGGATGTCGAGACAGTGGGAGTAAGGGAGCTATGATCACGGGGCAACGCGCAGACGAGTGAGGGCTCGTGCGCGCCGTCGGCCGAGACCGCACGCCCCAGACGAACCCGCGTCGAGATCGACACGGAGGCTGGCACGGTGCGGCAGTTCGACCGAGAATTGGCCGTGACACCGAGGCGCCGAGAGCCCAAACCCTAGGCGGAAGGACCTTCGTGCGCACGGCTTGCCGAGGCAGTGGGAGCATCGGGTCTTGGTGTGCCGAGTCGGGCGACGAGCCACTGGCCGAGAGGAGCCGGGCCACCGCGCAAGCTCCTGGCCGAGCGACCGCGTCACCCGACGTGCCGATGAGGCCGAGAGCGTACGCGCCTTGTGCGCGACGCTGGCCGAAGACGGAGGCGACGGGCTGGCCGAGGAACCGTGCCACCCGACGCGTCATCTGGTGCCGAGACACTGGATGCGTCGTGATCCGACGACGAACTCGTCGGATTTTCATCGTTCATCGTTCGTGCGAATCTCGTACGATGAGATAACGATGAAGGATTATTTTAATGATTACTTAATTATTTTATTAAAATATATCATTAAAATATTATTATTTAAGGGAAATAAAATCTTTTTGGAAGATTTGCCTTGATTTTAGGAATATTTATATTATTATCTATACCTATGGAAATAAATAATATTATTTTATTCCTAGATGATATGGATGAGAATAATTTAATAGTTTCCTAATATTCATCTAGATTCAAGATAAATATGGTGATAAGATTTGAATATATCTTTTGTGGATTTTATATATTATATGAGATTTGATTTAATATCAAATCATGGATTAATTAGATTCTTTCCTTATTTATTGGATTTATATGGATTTTATTCCAGGATTAAATCCTAGTTATATTTGGAAAATAATAATCTAATCATGTATCTATATCCTATGGATTAATATGGATTTATTCCTAGATATTTACTAGATGGATTTAGATAATGATAATATTATTTTATTCTTATCCCGTGAATTTATATGAATTTACTCATAGATAAATTCTAGTTGGATTTGGATAGTGATAATATAATATTTTATTCTTATCTTATAGATTTGTATGGATTTGTTCCTAGATAAATCTAAGATAGATATGAATAATTATAATATAATATTATCTAATTCTTTGGGTTTGTATGGATTAACTCCAAGAATAAATCCTAGATGGAATACGATTAATATTTATATTAATTTATTTTATCCTATAGATTTGAATAGATTTAATTCTATTAAGACAAATCTTAGATGGATTAAAATAAACATTAATCCATGTTATCCTTATCTTATGGATTATATTCTAGATAGATTGGGATAAAGATAATATATGAGAAAATCCTTATTTAATTGGATTTAGATAAACTTATTTATCTAAGAAATCCTAAGTAATGTTTGATATATTCTAGACATCTATTCTAAATAGAATTAAAGATTTGTATAAATCTAGGTTGATTGGATTTTATTCATCGTATGGATTATGATGGAATCGTTTCTATCTAGTAATATCCTAGAATGATTTAAATAATGATAATCCTAGATCAACATTATCTTGAGTTGAAGGATTAGATTTTATCGAAATAAAATCTAGAATAATCCTAAGTGGATTTAGATAGTCAACACTATCTTGATAAATCCTAATTGAATCTCCCTTGAATAAATTAAATAATGTCGTTAATTATCCAGTGTGTTTAAATGCCATGCATTAAATGGATTTATCTGTTTATTTGGTGTTTATCTTTTTAAGTGGATTATCTGTCTTATCTGCTTATGTGATAATTATGCAAAAACCATATAAAATATCTAAACGATAATTACAACAAGTGCGTTGTATATGGTCTCCATCAATTGGTCTGCAATTTATGAAGCTTTTTTCTAATATTATAGCCACCTGCTCTGTGGGGACAATAATCCTAAGAAATAGCGAGTTCATGAGGGCGGATTTCTCGAAGATAAATAGTATGAACTAGAATGTGGTTTCCAATATTATCGCCACCTGCGCTGTGGGGACAATAATCCTACGAAACTGCGAGATTCAGAAGTTCACACAGAATTTATGAGATAGCTTGATCTTGTTAGCAGCACATGAGCATTGTTATGGGAGTGTGTTGTAGAAATAAGACTCTGTAATGCTAAATTCGGTGGTCTTGCTTAGGCAACATTTGGCGGCCATGCCGTGCTGCGGTCTCTGGACTATTCGTCGGTGTTGTGACCAGTAAAATTGTAAAATTTTAATGCGTATTGACTTCCTCTGGAGGGTACAAAATTTTAATTTTACAGTTGCAAGATACATAATTGTTTTGTGGTTATTTGCGATTATGTGTTGAGCATAAGTATGTGATAATAAGTTTATATGCCAAATGTTCATTATGTCATTCATATTTTGTCTGCGATCTTTAATGGAATAAACTCGAATGCCAAAATTATGTGGACTGGAAATATAAATGGATAAGATTCTCATCGCTAAAACTGAGAGTTTATACTCAATAATTCACGTCCTCCATTTCCTCGACATAATTCTACGAAGATTGTTCAAGAATGCTTTTTGCATGTACTTGACAAGTTCTTTGAGGAATAAGGTCAAGCTATTTTCTTTTAAGTAGCACGACAAGTCTTGGTTAGTGACGATGAAAGATTGGGTATCAATAGAATCTGTCAAGATGATTCTATTGGAATATCCTAGAGGGACAGAATGTTTTGAGGAATCTTTTGATCACTCAAATAGTTTTCTGACTCAAGTCATCGCCTAAAATAATAAGAAATGACTACAAGAAGGTTTAACTGAAAAGTAGAAAACCTTCAGAATATTAGTCGTTATATTACTGTTAGAGGAAAGTAACATGATAGATGATGAATTCATGAAGGCTGCATTTTTCCTAAGTCCTAGTTCATTTGAATAAAAGACTAGATATGGAAATAGGAGAGTCTGATTAGTCATCAAAGTTTGTTTAAAGCGAGTGAATATGCTTTGTAAGTTGGATTGACCTCTTTTAAAGAAGGACAATGACTTACATGACAATGCAACTTCTAAGTAAGAGATCTTGATCCAGTTAGGCTTTTGTTGCAGTGGGAGCTTATAATGCTCAATTATTGTTTTATGGTTGATGATTAAGGAATCATAGTATTGAAACATTATAAGTGCAACAAGATTGAGTATGAAATAACACATCAACTTCTTAAACAATGAATGATAAAATATTTATGGCTCTTAGTCTTAAGGCCAAGAAAATACTTAGCTATTGTTCAAACTGATCAAGACTATCAAGATTTTAACAATTTGTTTGTTAAATAGCTTGAAAGTCGAGAATGTCTATTCGATGCACTATGAGTTAGAATCATTTGATTCAGAATAATTATAGAAGTGCTACGTAGAAAGACTAGCAAGTCTCAATGGTTTACACCAATAAGAAGACGAGCAAAGCTTTATGATCAGTAGTGGGAGTCTAATCTCCATTAACGTATCCAAGCATTATTTCAAAGAATGAGATAGTTATGTAAGAAGGAATCGAAGTCTTTCTAAGACAAGTTTGATCAAGTGATGAGTTGTACTCATGAAAATCTTATCATTGATGGGATAAGCGTTAGATATAACGAGATACACCTTAAAGAAACTACCATCATCAGTACCTTCTACAAAACACGAGTTGTGGACTAGAGTGACTCTAGTCTAGCACATCTCAAGGTGTAATGTTGTTCCAACGCATGTTGGAAAGGTATCCAAGTAATTGGAGTTGAGTACTGAGGTATGTTTTAAGGTTGTCCCAAAAGATGTAAGATTATAAGTTCTGTAATCTTCAAAGATATAATTCTTGTATGAAGATCAAGAATGGAACTAAAAGCCTAACATCGTGATAACTCTCAGGACATAGAGAGATATCAGATTCTCCATATTACCAAAGAGTCATACCATTAGAAAATTTTGCACTAATAAAATCAACTTCAACACCTAAGATTGTTAGAACCATGTCGTAGTGGGAGTGTTCCCAGGAACATAACAAGTTCATGGGTCTAAGAGTGTCGCAAGACTCGGTCTTAGATTAACTTGAACATATTCCCTTTAACTACTATGTAGAATTGGTTCATTTGGATATTCATCCTTGGAAAGGTGATAGATTCCAAACTACAATCTTAGATAGATAACATGTTTTACAAGACTTGCAATACTACCTACAGGCTGTGTCAGTCAGTGGGAGCTAGTACATTTGCAAGTGTAAATGTGGATCTCAAATGGCTAGACAATGACAATGGGCCATGCCCATTGAGAAATATCATCTTCTCGCTATCATTGTGCCAAGATTTATTCGATCCTTCTGTCTATCAGCACTTACATAATTAGAATGTATGTATCATGATTGTCAAGACAGCTTTCTATTAATAGAAGTCTTGAAGAAATCATCTACATGGAACATCCTAATAGGTATGTAATAGAGGGCAAGAATCACATGATTGGAAGCTTATGAAGACCTTTGTGGTCTTAGGCATGCATCTAAATCAAGGTATGTGTTTTAGCAAGATTGTCAAATGTTTGGAATTTGACATGTGCCCTTAAGCGTGTTGTAAGCACAAGGAAGTTGAAAGTGCATTAAATATGGTATTATTGGTACTCTACGATGATGAAATCTATAAAAGTTGCAAACAACTAAGATTGACATCTAGCGTAGGAAACTGGTTGTCTACCCAGTTTAAGATAAAGGATTTAAGAGAAACTAATTACATTCTAAGCATCTAATTCTTTAAGATTGCTAGAAAGAATGTTGAGATTCTCTTAGGAATCCTATATCTATACATAGCTTGGAACATTTTAGCATTGGAAATTCCATGAAAAGGTTGTTACCTTTCAAGATGGAATTGTCTTGTCTCTAGACAAGTGTCGTTTGACGCTTAGTGAGAACAAGAATTATGAGACTAGTTCTGCAGATAGATGTCTCATGTATGCTATGATGTGTACTAAGTTTGATATTAGTTGTGCTTTTGCATAGCAAATATATATCATATTAACCATGGCAAAGGACTTTGATTGAGGTAATGAATATACCATAGTACTTGAGAAAGACTAATCGCTATATTCTAGTTTACCAGTCATTCATGTAATGTCCTTAGGGTTACACTGACTAAGTCTTATGACTAATCAGTGATCGAGTAAGTCATCCTCAGTTTATGTGTTTACATTAGGAGTATACTCCTAGTAGCTTTGATCGTAAGTTTGAGTATACCTATGAGTATTTTTACTCTAGAAAAGGTTAACTCAAGAGGAACACGAGATCATAAGCTAAGCAATCACATAGAGAGAAGAAATTAATTAAAGATCAAGTACGCAGCAAAGACATAGTGACGCAAAAGATATTATCAGAAAACAACCAAGCAGATTTTTCACAGAAAAATGCCTTTGTGGCAACATGTTTCAAACATGATGTGAAATGAATGGTAGTTCGATATATCTAGCTCCAATACCTGCTTTGTGTATAAGTGGGAGAGTTTTTGGCGGTGGGTATACTCGAAAGCATGTTTTGAGTATAAGTGGGAGATTGTTAGGGTTAGTATACTGAAAAGCATGTTTCGAGCGAGAGTTCGCACGAATAGAACGTTGCATGTATATGTAAAAACTCTACAATCCACTTTTGACCCGATTCAGTATAATTCGAGCATTTCGCACGAATAGAATCAGTATATTATTACATTGTGTTTGCTTGTGCATTTATGAGATGTTTTATAAACATTTAAATGCATAAGAAGTAAACAAAGCCTAAGTCTTTTGCTTAGTAGACTGGTTGTGGACGTCGTCCACTTTAAGCTAACTACAGTCGGTTCTATGCAATGCTTTGCAAAAGAAAAAGAAGAATTTCAAAACCTAGATAGGCTTTGGCTACCTATCGTGAAAGGTTGCAATGTCAGTCCGATTATTTCTAAGCCTTATTGAAATAAGATGACGTTGGTGTGGTATAGCACTGAATGGATCTAACAGCAAGACGTGTCTTTATGCTCTCTACTGAAAGACGAGGTCTTGATAAATATCTATTTATTAATCAATGTACGTTAGCATTGAGCATACGATATTGAGTATCTACTACTTTGACTTACCAAAGGTGCGGGTTTTTCGTCACCCAACGATCCAGGTATATTGGGTAGTGGTGATCATTATCTAGCGGTGCTAGGATTGCTATTATGTTGAATCGCGCACGAGGTGAGTCTCGTTTGATAATGTCCTCAAGAGGAGCTTGAACAAGGTTTTATTATTTGGAAACTGGCCAGTTGGAGTTTTATTACTCTATGAATAATAAATAAGTGTTTCTTGCTAAGTCTACTCTTGGAGTTAATAAGATGTTAATTAATTAAGTCCATAGCAGACTTTAATTAATTAATGGGCATATATATCTTAAGCGCGGGAAATGAATAATAAATAAAATGGAAACCCGGAATACTTATAATTTCGGATTTGGATGGGGAGTTCAATATTACGTCTGTAGCGGCTGCTCGTAATATTCCAATATAAGCTTGTATTAAATTGTGGGTTCAATTTAATTAGTAAAAAGCTAATTAGGGGAGCCCATATCCAAAACCTTCCATAGATCCCTGGCTGGGCCCAATATGAACTATTATAAATAGGAGAATAAAAGAGACAGAAAAATTAATTATTAGAGTTAGAATTTTCGTCCCTCTCTAATTAGAAGAGGAACGATTTTTCTACTTCTTTTCTCCTCCGTGAGTTCTTCAGCTCCTCCTCCGTGAGAATTTCTGTCTTCTTTATTCGAGTCCTAGTGTTTCGATAAAATCAGCCTACCCTGATGTCGGAATATAGTTCGGGACACCAGTCAGAAGATCTGTGGTCAAGTATTGAAGATCATCGTGGAAAAGGCGCAAGCAATCGACGATTCTTTGGAGAATCAACGAGGTAAATTGGCTAACTCCGTAGCAAGCATGTTTTAGGATTTATTTGTTCTAAAGCATGTATGTAATTCAAGTTATGAGCATGATACATGTGATAATTACGCGAATAGATTTTGTCTGAATAATCTGCTAAATAGATCCGTATTATGTGATCCGTTTGCTTGCACGCTTCCGCTGCCAACCCCTTCAGTACTAATACTCGCGGTCTTTCGTAGAGGTTGTGTTGCTTACAATATACTACACCCTAGCCCCCGAAATTGGGCAACCCTAGGGGAATGAATGAACCCTAAACTCCAAATAATCAAAACCAGACTAAACGACTAAAAGATCAATACATTGCAGTTAACATATCATGCACTATATATTCAATAACATGCATTATCTATAAATAATTGGTGCATTATGTGTGTCGGCTTAAACTACTACCCTAGCCACGCCAAAATCTAAACCCTTAAGGACGGACTAATACTCGCGGCCTTTCGTAGAGGTTGTGTTGCTTACACTATACTACACCCTAGCCCCCGGAATTGGGCAACCCTAGGGGAGTGAATGAACCCTAAACCCTTAACGACTGACCTATTCATGAAATTCTATAACATATACAAACAAACCCGCTCATAAAACCTATACATTGCCGTTCGCATATCATGCATTATATAATCAATACCATCCATTATCTAATAACATTTGACGCATTACTTGTAGCGGTTTAAACTACTAACCTAGCCATACCGAAAATTAAATCGTAAAGGAATGCCTCATACGCGCGGTCCTTCGTAGAGGTTGTGTTTCTCACAGTATACTACTCACCTAGCCCCCATAATTGGGCAACCCTAGGGGAATGAATGAACCATAAACCCCACATTCAAAAACTGGCAATCATGTTTCAATATAAAGCTACTCGCTATGAATGTGCAACCCCAGATGAATTACTGCAGCTCGTGTGTTTGGGCAACGTTAATTAGACTTAGAACATACTACACCCTAGCCCCTAGGCTTGTTAAACCCCTAGAGAAAACAAGACACGTGCGCCAAACATCAAAACACGGCATACGTTAAATTAAACGGGTCAAGATAAATGTTCATTGCATATCACATATAATGCATTACAGAAACTGCACTCTGCATTATAATATACAATATGTAGATTATGTATATCACATATAATGCATCGTCGTCTTCGTCTTCATCGAAACTTCGATCGACAACCTCGTGTTTGACGTGAGGATTTTGATTTTTCCTCTGATAGTTCCTAAGCAGATCTCTCGCCACCTCCTCGACGCGGCGGTTTTGATCCATGACGGGCGCCATGAGCTCTTCGTTGATCACGCTTCTGATGCTGTTCATGTTGTTGTGATTCTTCGTGGAAACGTCGCGATTTGGTGATGATTTGTTGCTGATTTCTGATTGTAGTGATTTGTGGCGGCGATCGTCGTCGACAATCACGCTGACCGAAGATAATCTCACGGATCTCTTTGCGCCGGCGGAGTGGTTGCCTCTAGACGACGGCATTTTGCTGAGGCAGGATCGGGAGAACGACGAAGCGAAGGAGCACGTCGATGCGTTTGTGGATTTCAGCGACGGCGACACGTCACCGCCGATTTTGCTCTTCTTTATGTTTCCACCGGCGAAGAGCGAGTTCAGGAATTCGGCGAGTTTGCCGCCGGGGGAAATCGGCTGCTTCACCTTCTTCAATTAAACCCGGACGAATGGAGTAACAATTCAACGAAAGCTGCATAAAATATTTTGCAAAACTGCTGGAATACTCTACCGCTGAAATCATGGAGCATTCCATAACTAACTCCAAATGCTAATGTCTATTAAGCCCTTTACACGTTAAATATTAAGAGAATTAACTAATTTCAGCCAAATATTTTAACCATCCGATCACTACAAATCCATGGATGAGATTAAGAAGGAGATTGGATTAATAAGGGGAAAAGGATTTGAATACAATCCTATATATATATATATATATATATATATATATATATATATATATGGGTGCATTATAATGATAACCCCAATTTCCATAATAACCCTATAACTAAATCTGGACCACACATTTTAAAAATCACGTGGTCTAGATTCAAACTTAGATTTCCTTCATAAAAAAGGCGCAGAGGGTAAATATGTCATTTCTCTTATTTAATTTCTGAATTTCACTCATGATAAAATTTACGTATCCAAATTTCGCTCATTTAAATACGTAAAATCTTATTTCCCATGATATACAGATATATGAGGTTCAGTTACACGTATGTATGAGGTTCAGTTACACGTATGTATGAGGTTCAGTTATACGTAAAAAAGGCGCAGAGGGTAAATATGTCATTTCTCTTATTTAATTTCTGAATTTCACTCATGATAAAATTTACGTATCCAAATTTCGCTCATTTAAATACGTAAAATCTTATTTCCCATGATATACAAATTTCGCTCATTTAAATACGTAAAATCTTATTTAAGTATCATTTTATCAGTCAAAAGTATCATTTTATCAACTCAGTGTATCATTCTATCCAGCAAAACTATCATTCTATGCAATAAACCTTACATATATCATTTTATTAGTCAAAAATATCATTTTATCAATTCAGCGTATCATTCTATCCGGAAAAACTATCATTATATGCAATAAACCTAACATATATCATTTTATCATTTTATCAGTCAGTCAAAAGTATCATTTTATCAACTCAGAGTATCATTCTATCCGGTAAAACTATCATTCTATGCAATAAACCTAACATATATCATTTTATCATTTTATCATTTTATCAGTCAAAAGTATCATTTTATCAACTCAGAGTATCATTCTATCCGGTAAAACTATCATTCTATGCAATAAACCTAACATATATCATTTTATCAGTCAGTCAAAAAGTATCATTTTATCAACTCAGAGTATCATTCTATCCGGCAAAACTATCATTCTATGCAATAAACCTAACATATATCATTTTATCATTTTATCAGTCAGTCAAAAGTATCATTTTATCAACTCAGAGTATCATTCTATCCGGCAAAACTATCATTCTATGCAATAAACCTAACATATATCATTTTATCAGTCAGTCAAAAAGTATCATTTTATCAACTCAGAGTATCATTCTATCCGGCAAAACTATCATTCTATGCAATAAACCTAACATATATCATTTTATCATTTTACATGATATTTGGCGAAATTCAGAAATTAAATGAGGGAAATGACATATTATCATTTTATCAACTCAGAGTATCATTCTATCCGGCAAAACTATCATTCTATGCAATAAACCTAACATATATCATTTTATCATTTTAAGTGATATTTGGTAAAATTCAGAAATTAAATGAGGGAAATGACATATTTACCCCCGCGCTTTTTTTTTTATGAAGTAAATCTAAGTTTGAATCTCAACCACAAGATTAGAAAATATGTGTGGTTCAGATTTGGTTATAGGGTTATTACGTGATTTAGGGGTTATCATATGATCACAACTCTCTCTCTCTATATATATATATATATATATATATATATATATATATATATATATATATATATGGATGTATTCATTTCATTTTCTCATATTTTCTCAAATTTCCTTCTTGATCTCAGCCGTTGATTTCCTCCATCCTATGGCCTAAATTATTGGCTTTTACCATTAAATTTAATTTAATTAAAATCTGAAAAGGACAAATTTGGTAATGAATATTTTGGTGGTTATGGAAACTTCCTTGATTTCCTCCATTGAATATCGTGCGATTTGTTTTTTCTTTTCACAGATTGCTCAATTCCTTCCCCGCCTCCGATTCCGATATCGCACCCCACTCCCACAATTGATCTGAATACGCCACTGCGGGAACCACCATGGCTTTCATGGCCGCCCAATTGCTCTGCGCTGCTGCTGCTGCTGCTGCTGCTGCTACGCCCGCTGCCGCCGACATTCCAAACAACCTGGGCAACGTATAATCTGCGACCAGATTCGGCGCGATTTCCGGATTGTAGTGGTCAATCGACGATGAGTAATTATGAACGAGTTTGTGGAGATCGTCAATCGCGTTGGAGTTTAATCGCGTTGGAGTTTAATTCGTTGGAGTTTGTTTAACTGATATACATAATCCACATATTGTATAGTATAATGCTTAGTTTAGTTTCTATAATGCATTATATGTGATATGTAATGAACATTTATCTTGATCCGTTTAATTTAACTTATGCCCTGTTTCGATCACCCAATACCCCATGCCGATACACGTAATGCACCAACTGTTAATAGATAATGCATGTTATTGAATATATAATGCATGATATGTTAACTGCAATGTATTGATCTTCTTAGTCGTTTTGTCTGGTTTTGATTATTTGGGGTTTATGGTTCATTCATTCCCCTAGGGTTGCCCAATTCCAGGGGCTAGGGTGTAGTATAGTGTAAGCAACACAACCTCTACGAAAGACCGCGAGTATTAGTCTGTCGTTAAGGGCTTAGATTTTGGCGTGGCTAGGGTAGTAGTTTAAGCCGATACACATAATGCACCAATTGTTAATAGATAATGCATGTTATTGAATATATAATGCATCATATGTTAACTGCAATGTATTGAAACAAGATTGTCAGTTTTTGATAATGTGGGGTTTAGGGTTCATTCATTCCCCTAGGGTTGCCCAATTCTGGGGGCTAGGGGTGTAGTATAGTGTGAGAAACACAACCTCTACGAAGGACCGCGAGTATGAGACATTCTTTAGGATTTAATTTTCGGCGTGCCTAGGTTAGTAGTTTAAACCGCTACAAATAATGCGCCAAATGTTAATAGATAATGGATGGTATTGATTATATAATGCATGATATGTGAACGGCAATGTATAGGTTTTATGACCGAGTTTGCTTGTATATGTTATAGAATTTCATGAATAGGTCAGTCGTTAAGGATTTAGGGTTAATTCATTCCCCTAGGGTTGCCCAATTCCGGGGGATAGGGTGTAGTATAGTATAAGCAACACAACCTCTACGAAAGACCGCGAGTATTAGTCCGTCCTTAAGGGTTTAGATTTTGGCATGGCTAGGGTAGTAGTTTAAGCCGATACACATAATGCACCAACTGTTAATAGATAATGGTGTTTCTATCCCCAGATTTTGGCGTGGCTAGGGTTGTAGTTGAATCTTTTTTTACATAGGGCCACAACATGGTAGTATGTGGTGTTTCTATCCCCAGATTTGATCCACTTTTCTCTCGAAAGTTGTAGTATTGATGTTTGTCACATGTTTCTTGTTTCCCGTTAGGGTTTAATAATCCTAGGGGCTAGGGTATAGTACATACCCATTAATAAAAACGTATAAGAATAGCTTGTGTTTGACCCACAAATAAATCACGTAAGTTTCCAATGTACATATTGTACTCAATAAAGTTGGTTTAAATAATGCACCAAATGAATATGCCTAATGCATTATATTGTCTGTATAATGCATACTCTGTTATTTGCAATGTATAGGTTGTACGAATATTTGAAGGACCGCTAGTATGCCTTATTCCTTTAGGTCTTAAATATCGGTTAGTAGTTTTGATGTTTTGCACACGTTTCTTGTTTCACCTAGGGTTTAATAAGCTTAGGGGGTAGGGTATGGTACGTACACATAAAAAAACGTTTAAGATGACGGATAATGAATTGTATTGACTATATAATGCATAATACGTGATCGGCAATGTATAGGATGGAGAAAATAACTGATCGCCCGCGAGTATGAATCATACCTTTTGGCATTAACCTGGTACAAATAATGCACCAAACGATTATGCATAATGGATTCTATTGTCTGTATAATGCATAAAACGTGATCTGCAATGTATAGGTTGGAGGAATTAATGAAGGACCGCTTCCTGGAAGCTATACCACTTGATCAAGAAGGCCGTGGCCATCAGGAAACATTTGGAGAGGAACAAGAAGGATAAGGATTCCAAGTGCAGGTTGATTTTGGTGGAGAGCAGGATTCACCGTTTGGCCCATTAATACAAGAAGACCAAGTAGCTTCCATCTATGTGGAAATAGTAAGCTGAGATTGATTGCTCGGTGCACGTTTATTATATTTCCCAAGGGTTTAGGAATTCTTGGGGCTAGGTTGTAGTACGCATTGAGTCCACGAGTTTCGGTCATTCATATAAGGTTCATCTGAGGTTTAGGAATCATATCCGTTAGGTAGTAGTTTTTAGCCGATATACATAATGTACATATGATACTATATAATGCTTGTTTTAGGTTCTGTAATGCACGTTTTTTGATATATAATGTACTTTTTAACTCACAAATTTAATTTAAGTTTGACCTTAGTTTCAATGTTTGGCCCACGTTTCCTGTTTCCCCTAAGGGTTTAGCAAGCCTAGGGGCTAGGGTGTAGTATGTTCGAGGTCAAAAAAACGTTGTCCAAATACACGAGCTGCGGTAATTCATCCGGGGTTGCACATGCATAGCGCGTAGTTATTTTTTAACTGATATACATGATGTACATATTTTATAGTATAATGCGTAGTTTAGTTTCTGTAATGCATTATTTGTGATATGTAATGAACATTTATCCTGGCGCGTTTAATTTAAGTTGTGTCGT
Organism: Salvia splendens; assembly: GCF_004379255.2. NCBI lineage: Eukaryota > Viridiplantae > Streptophyta > Magnoliopsida > Lamiales > Lamiaceae > Salvia > Salvia splendens. The sequence goes on along the minus strand of NC_056047.1, from coordinate 20,609,202 downwards.
GTTTCGATGTTTGGCGCACGTTTCTTATTTTCCCTAAGGGTTTAATCAGCCTAAGGGCTAGGGTGTTGTATGTTTTAAGTCTAAAAAACGTTGTCCAAATACACGAGTTGCGGTAATTCATCTGGGGTGCACATGCATAGTGCGTAAGTTATATAGTCAATAATATCCATTACTTGTTACAATTTGGTGCATTATTTGTATCGGTTTACAATTTGTTATTAATGTCACGTACTATACCCTAGCCCCTAAGCTTATTAAACCCTTAGGAAAACAAGAAACGTGTGCCAAACATCGTAACACAATACAACTTGTCCGTATGCATTGCAGTTCACATATTGTGCATTATATAGTCATTAATATCCATTACTCGTTACCATGTGGTGTAGTATGTACATAATAATGCAAAATACTTGACAAACAATGCATCCCAGAATATATTACGAAACTGATATTGTACAATGTTCGCGTTGAAGGTTTTCATTATTATGCACACACACTTAATGGAATGTACAATAATAATATACTACAGTTTAGAAACTTAGACGTGGTTTGTCGACAATAGAGATGGTCGACCTCTCTCCCCCTGGCTTTCTTCTGCTCACTCTGTTCTGGAGCCGTGCTTGGGCCTGCCTCGGCCAATCGTTCCCTATATTTTTGTGCTAGGTCTATTGGAATAACATCATTGACTGCTTCGTCGATTTACAATCGTAGCAGCTTCTCTGATATGGAATCATCAAAATTAAATATCAGACTTTTACTATTATAAAATACAATAATGCCTAATATATGCTATATAATGCATACTACTGGTTACAGAATGCACATATTCTTTAAAATAATGCACAAATGAGTAATACTAAATATTTTTTTGAACTCTCGTTAAAACCTTTTGAACCATGTACGCATGAAATCTAATAATGCATAATACCAGGTAAATAATATTTACTACTACAACCAACATGTTTAGAGTCATTCGAATATTGCATAATAAATGACAATTATGGAACAGTACCTCATTAATAATGTATAGTTTCAAACAAATAATGTACAAGCAAACTTTTGAGATGTGGTAAGCAGCAATTCACCCATCTACACAATAATTATCATAATGCCTACTAGATTGCAAACAATGACAACTACTTGATATATAATGCACAGACTCGGGTAAATAATGCACATATTTATGATGACATTTAGTTGATTAAGCCAGATACATAATACCCCCAATAATGCATAATATAATGCATATAATGACTCTTTAAACATACAAATACTCATAATGCACTAATCAAACCAAACAATATACGCATGTACTATTGACTAAACTGCACAAGCACTACATAAAATACCCCTAAAATGCTTGCTATACAGCAAATAATTACATTACACATGTACATAATGCACTGCATATTCAAAAACCATAAACACCTACAGATTTTTAACACACCACTTTTCATCAACAACACTGAAGAACATGATACATTTTTAAAATGGATAATGCGCAATCAACAGAGTTGCAAATAATCTTTCACACACTCAACAAACAAGATATTGAATTGCATAAGTTGCGAGTCAAATTTTACCTGCAGCCTGTGATGCTTGAGAGCGCGGTCGACCTCTCTTAGGCATTTTGGATCTGGCAGAAAACAAAAAACATTAGAAACCAGAATTCATGCCTATTTAACCTGACCAAATGTCTACACGACAGATTCAGAGAAAACCATAAACACACAACTGGTTATTTCTGGATTATATGAGCCGCGGAATACTCAAAGATTCAATTTTTAATTTTCGGGTAACATAATCACGAAAAATAGGTGCCGAAATCAATTTTCAAAAATACCTAGTCGAAACGAGTAGGTGGTTTGGGGTAGATTTTAGCACCGGTGGATAGTTGTCGCCGATCTCTTGGAAAGTTGCTGCTAAACCTTCAAACACGGCGAATGGCGGCGAGAGCTAGGGTTTTCCGTAGTGGAGAGAGTGGAGCGAGTGGTTTTGGAGGTGTGAGTAATGAATGAGAATGGATGAATAGACGGATTGTTTCAAATCCCATTAATTTCGCAATTACCAAAATATGGCGGTTCACTTTCCACGGAGTGACTATATTACCCCTGTAATGCATAATGGCTTCCCCTATAATGCAACGCGGAATTAGATTTGTAGCATCAATCTAGTCCGTTGATGCATAAGATCTAAAGCCTAATATGAAGAACGAAAAATGATCTTAGGGATGAAAAGGAGAATAATGATCCCCTATATATATATATATATGGTAGTGTTAATCTCCTTTTCTTCCCTTAGATTTAAGTTCCTTCTTAATTGGAACCGTTAGATTTGGGGGATGGACGATCCGGATGAGAAGCTTACTAATGATCCCGTCTGTGCATTATTGGGGCCCTTTTGTGCATTATATGGGCAAATTAGTAACTTTACAGTACCAAAACCGCCCAAAAACAGTAGGTGCGAAATCTAAGCGCCATATAGCCACGACCTTCCATCTACTCTACCAAACAACTCTCCCTCAATATCTCACCCCATTTCGTCTCCCCAATTTCCATCCACTATCAAAACCCTAGCCGCCTCTTCAAGGGACTTTCAATTTCCACAGAGCGTTGATTGTCGTATGTTTCACAGTCCAACCGTCATTCCCGTATTGTGCGAGCATCTCTTGAAGTCGAAGAAGAGGTCGGGTTTGAAGAAGGTTAATTTCTGCGTCCAACCACCATTTATCCTCCTACCACACCACCAACTCGACGATTCACAAATACTTCCCCAGAAAAAATGAGGTTTTCAAAATCTTATTGGACAGGATGTTCTTAAATAATTATTTCGTATTCATTGTGGTTAGGGTTGGGTCTTTAATTGATTTTTGTAATTATTTTCTATTTTACAATTGTTTAGTTACCCATTATGTAGATGAAATCCGATAGGGTTCTGATTTTTTGGTTCGTCTCCCGAATTTATCATGACGAATAGAGGACGTCCTTCCACTTCACAACCATCCCAGTCTGAAGGTGAGCATTCAATTTCATTTGCATGTCCAATTCCTGGAATAATTGGATGCTTCTGTACATGAAGTACTGGGTGAATGCAATATTCATGGCCACATTATTTAACTGAATCTGTACATTATTTACCTATTTGTATGCATTAATTATCATGTTTTAGGCATTATAGGCATGCTGTTGTACAAGGGTCAATGAGTGAATGCAGTAGTTGTATGTTCATTACTTGATTGAATCTGTATATTATGTAGCTATTTCTATGCATTATTTATCATGATTTAGCCATTATGTGACTTGTGTTGTACATGGGTCAAAGAGTGAATGCAATATTTGTATGTTTATTACTTGATCGAATCTGTACATTATGTAGCTATTTCTATACATTATTTATCCTGTTTTATGCATCATTTGACTGCTGTTGTACATGAGTCTAAGAGTGAATGCAATATTTATATGTTCATTACTTGACCGGATCTGTACATTATTTGGCTATTTGAATGCATTATTTATCCTGTTTTATGCATCATGTGACTGTTGTTGTACATGGGTGAAAGCGTGAATGGAATATTTGTATGTTCATTACTTGACCGGATCTGTACATTGTTTAGTTATTTTAGTGCATTATTTATCATGGTTTATGCTTTATGTGACTGTTGTTGGACATGGGAGAATGGGTGATTGCAATATTCATGGTGCATTTGTTGAATTATTCTGAACATTATTTGATTATTAAAATGCATTATGTGTAAGTTTTTAGGCATTATTTTGATGCTTATGTACAAGGGTGTATAAGTGAATGCAGTATAACTGTCCACATTATTTTATTCAGTCTGTACATTATGTAACTAATTGTATGTTATTATTCTGTATGTTATTATTCGATGATATACTGCCAGTAGGAATTGCCCAGAAATTCGGGGAGCGATTATCAGAGGTCGGGACTAGTACAGCTCCGGATGAGACAGAGGATAGGAAACCAAGGGGTAGGAACGTCGACCATTTGTATTGTCGACGAACCCCTACAGAGTTTCTGAATTGTATAAAGAGTTTAACTCCACGGCAGAAGGAAGCCGTCACGAAACTTGCACATGAGTCTAAGAGTGAATGCAATATTTGTACATTATTTAGCTATTTCTATACATTATTTATCCTGTTTTATGCATCACGTGGTTGTTGTCGTACATACTAGACCCTAGCCCCTAGGATTGTTAAACTCTTAGGGAAAACAAGAAACGTGCGCCAAACATCAAAACATAACATAACTTAAATTAAACAGGTCAGGATAAATATTCATTTCATATTACAAATAATGCATTACAGAAACTAAACTACACATTATACTACACTAAAATGTACATCATGTATGTCTGTTTTCAAAAATACCTACGCGCTATGCATGTGCAACCCGAAATGAATTACTGCAGCTCGTGTATTTGAACAACATTTTTAGACTTAAAACATACTACACCCTAGCCCCTGGGCTTGTTAAACCCTTAGGGAAAACAAGAAACGTACGCCAAACATCGATACACGGCACAACTTAAATGAAACGGGACAGGATAAATGTTCATTACATATCACAAATAATGCATTACAAAAACTAAAACTACGCATTACACTACATAATATGTACATTATGTATATCTGTTTTAAAATATACCTACGCGTTATGCATGTGCAACCCCAGACGAATTACTCCAGCTCGTGTATTTGGACAACGTTTTTTAGACTTAGAACATACTACACCCTAGCCCCTAGGCTTGTCAAACCCTTAGGGAAAACAAGAAACGATCACCAAACAACGACACACGGCACAACTTAAATTAAACGGGTCAGGATAAATGTTCATTACATATCACAAATAATGCATTATAGAATCTAAACTACGCATTATACTATATAAAATATACATTATGTGCAATCCCAGACAAATTACTGCATCTCGTGTATTTGGACAACGTTTTTAAGACATAGAACATACTACACCCTAGCCCCTAGGCTTGTTAAACCCTTAGGAAAAACAAGAAACGTGCGCCAAACATCGAAACACGACGCAACTTAAATTAAACGCGTCAGTATAAATGTTCATTACATATCACAAATAATGCATTACAGAAACTAAACTACGCATTATACAATACAATATGTACATTATGTGTACATTATGTGGATCGACGACCGAGTTCACGTTCACCAGCACTTCAAAGTCCCGAGTTGAACCATTCAACTCACCAGCGCAACCTCTTCTACCGCCGCATTTCGCTCTACCTCACCTCTCTCCCGTCGCTCGAGGACTCCGATTTCACCAACCTCTCCGCCAGAAAAAAATCAACCGACATCATTTTATCGCTTGACGACAATCAGACGATCCAAGACGATATCCTCGGTGCAAGAGTCTCGTGGCTGAATCGAGTGGAGAGAGACGGCGGAAGCCGGAGGTTCGTGCTAAGGATTAGGAAGAAGGATAAGCGGAGGATTCTGAAACCGTATCTCCAGCACATCCACGCGGTTTCCGATGAAATTGAGGAAAGAGGGAACGAATTGAGGATTTACACGAAAAAAAAGTGCAGAGATGGATTAGGGAGACAATCACGTCTGGAGCGTGTGAAAATAATCACATGATTTACAACCTCCGAACAACAAACATGACCGGAAACCGCTGGATTACCTTATTCCATTATTAATCGAAAGATGTCGACGGGTGATTCAAAGCCCGCAACAAACAGTTTGTTGAAAAACGAATTCTGTCCAAGTTTGAATCAAAGAGATCGACGCTGCGAAATTGATCTTCTCGACAGGCGACAGAAATCTTGCAGTGATGGAGAAGGGAGAGAACGAATTCTATACAAGTTTGTTGAAAAAACTGCAGAGATCCTCAACGGAGGAAATCATGGATTTTTCCATAACAACCCACATTATTGATTCTCTATTTTTCCCTTTTCGTTTTTAAAATTGATTAAATTTAATGATTTCAGCAAATCATTTAGACCATAGGATTTGATTAAATCTACGAATGAAATCTAGAAGGATATAAGAGAAATTATGTGAAAAGGATATGAACACAACTCTCTCTCTCTCTCTCTCTCTCTATATATATATATATATATATATATATATATATATGGATGTATTCATTTCATTTTTGTATCTTTTGTTCTATTGTTCTTTTTAATCTCAGCCCCACGATTTTGTCATCCGATGGTTAGATTGATGCCACGTGTCATTTAATAATGTAGATTTTTAGTTGAATAATGCACACCGACTAATAATGCACAATTAAAGTGTAATAATGCAGATTTTCAGTTGAATAATGCACACCGACTAATAATGCAATTTTTCATCAAATAATACAGATCATCACAACCATCCAATTCAAGGATCCAAGGGTTGTGATTAAAAAGAACATTGGACTGAAAAAGCTGCGAAGTATATATATATAGAGAGAGTTGTGATCAATGTCGAACCAATTTTAAAGACCGAACTAGAGACCAAATCTGGGCCATTAGATCTAGTTTTTTTGATGAGATGTGCTGCTGTGTAAATTTTTCGATCTTCATTACAAGCCCATTTTACTTCATTGTATAGGTTTATTACTTCATTCCGTCGTAATACCTTGAAACTACAACATGTGTTTACTTTCTTCCAGTAGGTTTTGAAATGATTCAACATATATTTCATTTGAATTCATTGACCTGATTTTTACTTTATTTACATTAAAAAATGCAATTTATTCAAGTGCGTTTATTACTTCATTCAGAAACGTTATTACTTCATTGGATAAGGTTTTGACTTCATTCCAGTAGGACTTCAAATGCTTCTACACATACTTCATTCCAATAATTTATTACATCATTCCATGTGTTTATTACATCATATCAGGGTTGTGGCGGTGGTGATAGATATTGTAGAGAGAAAGAACGGCACGCGACAGCGAAACCGCATTTACGCACTGGAATAAAGTAATAATCCTACTGGAATGAAGTAAAAACCTACTGAAATGAAGTAAAACCTACTGGAATGAAGTTAAATCTTCGTAACATGTTAGTATGACTTATTTACCTTCTGATGAATTAAAATAGGCTCGTGATGAAGGCGAAAATAATTGATAAATTTGTGTCTCTCATCCATAAAAAACTAGATCTAAAAACCCTAATTTGGTATGGTTCGGTGGTTCGATCTTTAAGAGTGGATTTGTGAATAACGGGACTATATATATATATATATATGGATGTATTCATTTCCTTTTTGTATCTTTTGTTCGTTGTTCTTTGTTCTTTTTAATCTCAGCCCCACTATTTTGTCATCCGACGGTTAGATTGGTGCCACATGTCATTTAATAATGCAGATTTTCAGTTGAATAATGCACACCGACTAATAATGCACCATTATAGTGTAATAATAGTACATATTTTCAGTTGAATAATGCACACCGACTAATAATGCACAATTGTAGTGTAATAATGCAGATCATCTGGACCGTTGATGAATGAGATCTAACGGCCCATATTAAGAAGAATAAATGATCTAAGGGATGAATAGGAGAATAACGCTCCCCTATATATATATATATCATATGGAGTACGTACTATAAATATTTTATAAAAGAAATAAACTAAAATTAATGGGGTAGTTACAAATGAAAATCTATCTATACATATATAAAAAAAAGTTTTTAGATATTTACAAGACTCCATTTTAATTTAAAGTTTATAATATAATTAAAATTAATTTTTGTTAACAAATTTGTATGATTAAGCTGGCGTTGTTTCAGTTACTAGGACATCTTAATCACATTTAATGTCATTATGAATAATAAAATTAAAAAGTAGCTAGATAGGTCTGGTCTCCATTGTAACGTTTAATTTTCTCTTTACTCTACCATCAATATTCATTAATATAGGAATAAGAATGAATGAAAAGTCATTTGAATAAAAAAAAGACTGTATGAAACAAAGTAAAGTCTGTATAAATACTTAGCACAGGATAATTCTGAATGCGGTGGTGACATTTCAATGGTGAATGCTTGGGATGATGATCACGATTTTGCAGTTGAGATAATTGGGAAACGGAGGAGCTCTTAGACGGTGGAAAGAGGATGAGAAAGAGAAAGAGGTGCAGCGCTGTGGACGCCGCTGATCCGAAGGGCGACGCGTTCTCTCTCGTGATGCAAACCGGAAAGGTGTATTCTGCTATTTGAAAGATTTCTTAGTTTAGATTGGAGGGGCTAATCGTGGTTCTTGAGCGAAGAAGAGTGGAAGGTTTCAAATGGAAGTAGAGGAATTGGAGATGGATGGACTGAGAGCGAGGAATGATTTCATTGTACAAACTTGTGTAAATTGATTTTCGATTTTCTCAAAGAAATGATGATTGATTGATATACGTATCATTTGATAATAAGAAGTGACACAGATGTGTTTCAACTTTGAGGAAACGAGGTTTGAGAAATTGAGGGGTTTTAAGAGATTTCGGAAAAAAAGTTTAAATTCGCATGCCTTTCGAAAAAAGGGATTCCATTCGCTGACCGTTCGAAAAATGGGACTGTGACATGCGAATTTTTCGAAAAAATGGATTTTTGAATTTTTATGTATTTTCTCTTCTTTTTTGTTATTATTTCTTTCACAATATTTATAAACGGACCAAATCACCCATAAGATTTTCACTACATTTTTTATTTTATTCCAATTCTAGTTCTGCAAATCACCTCCAATCAACCACCGCCTCCACCCTCATCCACCTCTTCCCCCTTCACCACCTCCACCACGAAACTAACCGTAGTTGTTGAGGCATCCGTATCCCACCACTGTATCCCCTTGGATCAATCTGTTCTATTCACCAGATTATTCCAATTGCTTTGGAGAACCATAATACTTGAAGTTCTCTTCCTCTTCAATTGCAATAGATACTCAATGCTATCACCTTCATCTTCATCTATCTTCGCCACATCCCCAAGAGAATCTGATTCCACCATGTGTAGCTTTGCTTCCATCAACACCCATGTCAGCCTCGACCTGAACCTGTCATGAATGGCCACCCGATTCTCTGTGACATCCATCCGTGATTCCGTGTGAGATACTACTTTGAGAACAGGAATTGCAGCGGTGGAATTGGATCTGGAAATCCAGGTTCGGGGTTTGGGTTTTGAGGAGGAAAATTGGGGGCGTCGAACCGAGTGATGATTGATTTTCGGGGAAGAGATGGATCTTGATTGGGAATTCTTGTCGGCCTTCTCTGGCTGATTGTTGCTACCTGATGGGGTACGTACTAAACAAGCCCAATAGCAGTGACGGCCCATCAGCCCAAAGCCCAAGGAAGAGTATCAGTTCGGCATTACCAAAGAGTTCGGCCCTAGCCTACAGCTCGGTAAAAGCCGACCAATCAGTTCGGCATTACCAAAGAGTTCGGCCCCAGCCTACGGCTCGGTAAAAGCCGACCAATCAAGCTCTACTCTCAGATCGGCAGTTCAGCAGTTCGGTCTCAGTATTCGACCGAACTGGGAGATAGTGGACCCATGCAGAACCTCCACGACCTCCACTACACGATCTATTTAGTGGTGGACCCATGCAGGATCTCATGACCTCCACGACATCCACGACATACTTAGTGGTGATGTAAGCCACGACCTAGTTAGTGGTGATGTAAGCCACGACCTAGTTAGTGGTGATGTAAGCCACGACCTAGTTATTGGTGATGCAAGCCACGATCTTAGTTCAATGTATAAATAGAACTCAGATCAGATAAAGAAGGGTTAAGTTCGCTAGAGATCAAATATCAAATAGCAAGTCTGTATTGTAAGCTGTAGAAAACAGATCAAGCAATACAACTCTGCCCTCTTTTCTTCCCGTGGACGTAGATTTACCTCAGTAAATCGAACCACGTAAATCTCTGTGTCGTGATCTGCATTTTCCTGCATTCATCACCATCAAAAATTCGCCAAACCATCACTGGCGCCATCTGTGGGAATCAGAGAACCAAATTTGTGATAAAGCGAATTTTTGACCCTTTTTCCACCCAAAAAAAAAATGCATACCAGATCACATACTACCCGTAATACCGTTCGTGAAAACCATGAGGAAGCTAGTCCAGCCCGCAGGTCCGGAAAACAGCCTCGGGAGACATCTACTTCCAGTTTTCACGATGAAGGAACAAGCCGCTCAAAAGGTCCACACACCGAGTCTTCCCAGCAGCCTGATTTGAATGAGGCTGTCAAGCTGTTCTTGGCTGAGAAGCAGGATGAGTTCTTAGCCTTCCTGCAAAAGAGCCAAGAACCGAAGACGAAAACGGTGGATTCTCCTTCCTCATCCAGACATGAAAGTCACTACCGCAGTAGTGCCGTGTCTTCTAGGAAGAAGAATCCTCAACCCCGACATGTTCTTGTTCCTCCTCGGTACCGGAATCACAGGAGATCTCCATCTCCTCCATACCGAAGAGATGTCGGGTTCGCCATGTACGGAGCATTGAAGACTCCGTTCTCGGACGATATCACCCGAACTCCCCTTCCACAGAACTACCGAACTCCGTCGATGACTTATGACGGGTTGGTGAATCCTCATGACTTCCTGGGACGCTATCAGTATAACATGGCGAACCAGGGTCTCAATGAGGTCCACATGTGCAAGCTGTTTCCCGAGCTGCTTATCGGGAACGCAAGAAGGTGGTTCGATAGCCTCCCCCAAGGCAGCATTAGATCTTACCGAGATCTAATGGATGCTTTCCACAGGAGGTTCTTTCAGAAAGCGGAAGCCCGAATCACTTCGGCTCAGCTGCTTTCTATACGTCAAGGTCGCGACGAAAGATCAGCGACTTTATGACGAGATTCCACAAGGAATGCCTACAAGTAGATGATCTCAATGATCTACTTGTCATTTCGGCATTCCAAAATGGAATCCTGCCCGGAGCTCTCTACAGAAAGCTCGTGGAATGCAGTCCGCAAACAGCTCAACAGATGTGGGACATTGCGGACCAGTTCTCCCGTGCCGATGAGGCAGACCGTCGCAAACGGTCTTTAGACAGCTCATCCCGAGGAGACAGGAGGAAGCCCGATCACAGCGATCAGGGACAAACTCGCCGAACTCCTTTTGGCGATCAGGGACATCCTCGCCGAACTCCTTTTGAAAGGATTCAAAGGACTCCGGTGCAAGACCGATTGGGGCCACGTCTCAATTCTGAGAAGCCGCCCGCTCAGTTCGTACCATTGAACAAGTCAAGAGCGGAAATTTTCGAACTGCATTCCGATATGTTCGAAAAACCAAAGCGGATGACGAAATCGGCCGCGCGTCGACCTCAGGATCAATATTGCTCCTTCCATCAAGACCACGGTCACGATACCGAGGAGTGCCGACATTTGGCTGCAGGTATTGATGCTCTTGTGAAAGCAGGGACATTAAAAAATACCAAAGCAAGCAGCCGAAAAAGAACAAAAGCAAAGAGGTGCGAACTGCGCTCCTCAGGATCCGAAAAGGCAACAGGATCCCGAAGACGATGACGAGCAGCAATATGATGGAGTAATCCTGACTATTGATGCTCTCCCTGCCGGGAAGACTAAATCGTCCCTGAAGTCAGAGCGCAGAGGCTTCAATCGAGAGGAGCCAACGCATAAAAGGCTGAAGCAGGACGAAGTGATTACTTTTTCAGATGCAGATCCCGTCCCGGCCATCTCTCCTCATCAAGACGCTATTGTCATCCAAGCCGGAGTGGCAAACAAACTGATCCACAGAGTGTTTGTGGATACAGGAGCGTCAGTCAGCATTCTTTTTAAAGAATGTTTCGATAAACTAGAAGTGGATCCAGCTCGGCTTAGTCCGGCACCACTTCCTCTGAAAAGTTTCGCCCAGGAGGACACCCGCCCTGAAGGTATTATCAGCCTTCCGATCACGGTGGGAAAAGCGCCTACAAGCTCCAGTACGATGATCGAGTTCTTTGTGGTAAAAGCTCGGTCTCCGTACAACATCATCCTGGGAAGAGACTGGCTCAACGCAGTTCGGGCCGTTTGCTCTACTTATCATCTCACCATCAAGCTCCCCACTAAAGGGGGGATAGCGGTCATCCGAGGTGATCAAAAGAGAGCAAAAGAGTGTCTGCAGATTGCGCTTAAAAGTGCCGAGCAATCAGATCGGCATCATCAAGCATAGCAATCACAACAGCCGGAGTCAGAGGCAAGCGAAATGACCGAAGTCACACCAGAGCCGAACTCAATGACCGTTCAGTTATACGAAGATGATCCATCCAGAACGGTCAAGATCGGTTTCGCGGGAACGCCTCTACTCCGGGAAAAGACCATCCAGCTCCTCAAGGAGTACAAAGGTGTCTTTGCATGGTCTCCGTTGGACATGACCGGAGTGCCCTCTGAGGTAATCACTCATCGGTTAAATATTGATCCATCAGTCCGGCCTATAAAACAGAAGCAAAGACTCTTTGCGGCAGAAAGAAATCAAGTCATCCATGACGAAGTCCGCCAATTACTGAAAGCGGATGTATTATTCAAGGTGAAATATCCCTCTTGGGTGGCCAATCCTGTGATGATCAAGAAAAAAGAAGGAGGATGGCGGATGTGCATAGATTTTACCGATCTAAACAAGCACTGTCCTAAAGATTGCTATCCCCTTCCGAACATAGACAAAAAAGTAGAAGCTTTGATCGGCTTCGAAATTTTCTGTTTTCTTGATTTATACAAAGGCTACCACCAAGTCTTAATGGATGAGAATGATGCTCCAAAAACGGCTTTCATTACTGACTTCGGCATCTTTGCTTATAAAAAGATGCCGTTCGGTTTAAAGAATGCCGGAGCCACATATCAAAGGATGGTAGATAAGCTTTTTCGGCATTTGATCGGAAAGGAGGTTGAAGTGTATGTTGACGACATAGTCGTTAAAAGCAGAAGCACTTCGGAGTACGAAGACAATCTCAAGTCCACTCTCGACGTGCTCCGAAAAGCCAACCTCAAACTCAATCCCAAAAATGTACCTTTTTGGTAGATTCGGGAAAGTTTCTAGGTTGTTGGGTTTCAAAGGAAGGACTCAAGGCAAATCCGCTAAAAGTTCAAATTGTTCAGAACATGGCAATGCCGAAGTCCATACATGATGTGCAAAGGCTAACTGGATGTCTAGCCGCACTGAATAGATTCCTTTCCCAAGCAGCCGAAAAGCAAATGCCATTCTTCAAAGTGTTAAAGAAGGCACCAAAGTTTGAGTGGGGAGTCGAGCAGAAAAAGGCTTTTGACGAGCTCAAAAGTTATTTAGCCGAGCTTCCTATTCTCTCTGCTCCAACAGATGCTGAAGTGATATTCTTATACTTAGCGGCATCGGATCAGACCATTAGCGCGGTGCTTGTACGAGAAGAAGGCCTAAAGCAGCTTCCCATCTACTTTACAAGCCGAGCATTAAGAGGTCCAGAAACAAGGTATCAACCTCTGGAAAAAATTGCTCTGGCATTAGTAAATGCAGCAAGGAGACTGCGGCCATATTTCTATGCTCACAAGGTATGCGTCTTAACCGATCTTCCACTTCGGCAAGTTTTGACCAAGCCAGAAGCATCAGGCAGAATCGCCAAATGGGCATAGAGTTGGGAGAACACTCAATCGAATACCTACCTCGGAAAGCCATCAAGGGACAAGCCTTGGCAGATTTTCTTGCAGAAGCAAAGTTCGATCAAGCAATCCCTGTCATTGCCGAACAGAAAAATTCTACCAATGCCGAACTAGCACAGCCCCTGGAATCCGAAGTAGAGCCACCGGACTGCTGGAGCGGATTCGTAGATGGAGCTTCGAATAAAACGGGAAGTGGAGCTGGTATTTTACTTATCGCTCCCGACGGACACGAGGTAACTTACTCACTTCGGTTCTTATTCCCAACTACTAATAATGAGGCCGAATACGAAGCTCTCCTTGCCGGACTCAAGCTAGCGCAAAGTCTATTTATCAAGTCTCTCAAAATCCATTGTGATTCACAAGTCGTAGTGAATCACATGTTGGGTACAAGTGAAGCCCGTGATGAGAGGATGAGGAAATATTGGGACAAAGCGCAAAGCATTAGCCGAAGTTTCTCTTATTTTCGGATAATCCGCATTCCCAGAGCGGAAAACAGCCGAGCAGATATTTTAAGTAAGTTAGCCTCATATCCAAGTTCAAAAGTGGAGGAATTGATGCACAGAAGCATTGATGAAGCTGAGGTACTTTCAGTAGCCAGCTCGCCGAACTGGATGACGCCGATCTTACAGTATCTAGATCAAGGACAACTGCCCGAGGATAAGAGAGAAGCTCGGAAAATCACATGCCGAGCCCTTCGGTACGAACTTCATGAAGGAGTCCTATACAGAAGTCCTACCTTCAGCCGTTATTGCGATGTGTAGGGCCAGAAGAGACGGACTACATCCTTAGAGAAGTTCATGAAGGATCTTGCGGTAGCCACATCGGAGCTAGAGCTTTAGCTAAAAAAGTTCTGAGATGGGGGTATTATTGGCCAACTTTGGTACAAGACGCAGTGCAGCTCGTCAAGACATGCATGAAGTGCCAAATCCATGCAAATATCCCAAAGATGCCGCAGACCGATCTATATGCTATGCAAAGCCCTTGGCCTTTTATGCAATGGGGCATAGACATAGTGGGACCACTACCACAAGCTCCTCGGCAAATGAAATTCCTTATCGTTGCCGTGGATTACTTTACAAAGTGGGTAGAAGCTGAACCATTAGCTACGATAACGAGCTCAAAGGCATTGGATTTCGTCTGGAAGAACATAGTGTGCCGATTTGGCTTACCCCACATCCTCATTTCGGATAACGGGACTCAGTTCACCGACAAGACATTCAAGAATTGGTGCCAAGAGCTGAATATTCAACAGCGGTTCACTTCGGTCTCCCACCCACAAGCAAACGGACAAACGGAGGTAACAAACCGTATCTTGGTGAAAGGGTTGAAAGCTCGGTTAGAACAAGCCAAAGGACAATGGGTAGAAAATCTCCCTCAAGTCCTATGGTCCTACCGAACTACACCCAAAGCTTCCAACGGTGAAACTCCGTACAGTCTGGTGTACGGCACTGAAGCCGTGATTCCGGTTGAGATCGGCATACCCAGTCCCCGAACTCTAATTTCTCCTCAGAAATGAATGATGACGGACTGAGAGCCGAACTAGATCTGGCCGAAGAAAGAAGAGAATTGGCCTGCATAAAACAGCCAAGTACAAGGAGCAAGTAGCCCGGTATTATAACCAAAGGGTGAAAAAGCTGCAATTTCAAGTGGGAGATCTTGTCTTGAGAAACAACGAAGTAAGCCGAGCAGAAAAGCTGGGCAAGCTCGAACCCACATGGGAAGGTCCATATCGGGTGTCAGAAGTCCTCGGCAAAGGGTCTTACAAATTGACTCACATGTCAGGAGAACAAGTACCCCGAACATGGCACATTTCCAACCTCAAGAAGTTCCATTTGTAAGAGACAGTCCGGTCAGTCCGTCTTGTGTCTAGTTCGGTCCTAGAGGTATGTGTTTTTCTTTGTTTTTTTACTTTGTCTATGTGCTTTTTGTTTGTCTATGTGCGTCTCGTTCGTTTATGTGCGTCTTGCTTGTCTAGGTGTGTTTTGTCTGTCTATGTGCGTGTCGTCTCTTACAAATGTTACTGAGGTATCTTGTTCTTCAAAGGCTGATCCCCTTTTTAGAACATATATAAGCCAACGATGTGGAGTCCAAGCTTCTAAGGAGGATACAAGACCACAATTCAGCTTAA